>NC_082397.1:21993716-22026216 GCF_031168955.1 Gadus macrocephalus
TTTACTAGTAACCACGGCAACAGGAGAGGGGCAGAAAATGGAAGGAGATGGAAACGGCCGTAAGTGTGTTGAACGAAGAAGCTCCAGTGTACGAGGGGAAAGAGCGAGCCGGGAAATTATTCTGCTTTCATTACAGTAAAACACGTCCTAAGGTCAGATAGGGTATTGTGTGTTTGTGTGTTTGTGTGTGTGTGTGTGTGTGTGTGTGTGTGTGTGTGTGTGTGTGTGTGTGTGTGGGTGTGTGTGTGTGTGTGTGTGTGGGTGTGTGTGTGTGTGTGTGTGTGTGTGTGTGTGTGTGTGTGTGTGTGTGTGTGTGTGTGTGTGTGTGTGTGTGTGTGTGTGTGTGTGTATGTGTGTGTGGGTGTGTGGAGGGGGGATCCATTGCATTAACGAATATCCAATGTTTTGAGATTTAATGCAACAATATATGCAAGCACAAACACGCACCCACACTCTATCCATCAACTTTCCTTCACCCATTCACTCCAATCTATCTCCCAAGCACACATAGTAAACATATACATTCACATTGGAGAGGGAGGGTGGAGCAGCAATTAGGAAGGTAAGTGGTTTAGGACCCCCGTCTCAGTGTCAATTTGGTCAACGGTCCTAAATTAATTAATGTGGTGGTCATGTTCTCGGATCCAAATTGACAATTTAATCACTGATACTGTTAGTAATACTCGGTCATAATGGATGCATGCATGTTGGTACAAGAGTGGTTAGCGTGATTTGCAGAGGTGCTGTGGGAGGAGAGGTTAATGGCTTTCTGTTCACCACCGGTACTTACACTTACTGCTACTTTGACCGGTACATGTACACCTCCATGCTACGTTTCATTGGACTTATCCTGCTTCATCGGTGATGCTGCTGGTCGCTATAAACTGCATGCCAATGGCATTGACTCATTTAATCCAAACAAAGCACGTCAAATATGTAGTGAAATGTTCTCCCCCTTCTCTCTTACCCCGATGCATAACCTTGTTTGGCTCTCTGTTTCTTTAATCAGTGTTCAGTGTTCATGTGAAGACAGTGTTATAAGCATGAAACAAATAGTATTACAGTAATGTATAACTGTAATGCGTTTATGATGTTACAAGAACAGGCTTTCATTTAGAAAGATGAATACATAATCTCATTGCTACTCTTGATCGTTTGGGGTTTGGTTTGGGTTAGTGTATGTATATACATTTTAAATCCCTCCTCGTCTCTCTTTAAACTCTATTGTCCCCGGCTCATTGTCTGTGTGCCAAGATCCATCCATAGATCCATGCACACCCACACACATGGCTGACACACGCACACACACGCGAACACATACACACATACTGCCAGCTGTTGCAGAGCGGATTTGAAAATACATTGTTGGAAAAACTATGAAGATGAGGAATGCGACTTCACAAACTCCCGATAACTTAACCATTGTCCGGCTCCAGTCATCCCCTTGGTATTCTTGAAAGCTTTTGGTTACGTGCAGGGACTCAAATAATACCCAATCAAATACACATTCACACACTCTATGAGCCTGTATGTGAGTAAAGTAGATTGGAATTGCAGTTAAAAGCTAAATATTGAATGCTATTTTAAGCATGAGTAGTTTATCATTTATGAAATGGGTTTGGTTATTTCAATGGTGAGCTGCAAAATTGTTAGAAGTGGAATATTCAACGGAATTTGTCGTAAGCCAGTCATGTAAAACAAATTTTATGCAAATTTAGTTGTTTCTTTAAGACTATTTTTTATTAAAACCAGAACATGTCTCCATATAAAGTGCATGAACATATTTTGCTACTTTGCTCCTATTAGTATAATGAGATTTGTTTTTGTATGATGTATCTAAAAGCTGGATGGCAAGGAAATGCACAACATAGTCTATTGGTCACATCATCGTTCATCATATAGTGAACCATGAATGAATGAATTTGAATGTCCTATTTTGGTCAAATCATGGAGACAGCGAAAAGGTGAAAGAGCAGCAAAGAGTAACAAAAAATGTATAAAGTGACTGTGTGGGTGGGAAAAAGAGGCGTACAGCAAGTGAGATAGCGAGAGAGAGAGAGAGCGAGAGCGAGAGCGAGAGAGAGAGAGAGAGAGAGAGAGAGAGAGAGAGAGCGAGAGCGAGAGCGAGAGCGAGAGCGAGAGCGAGAGCGAGAGCGAGAGCGCGAGAGAGAGAGAGAGAGAGAGAGAGAGAGAGACGATGTGTGAAATCCGGGATTAGATTCGCGGGCTTTTCCGACAATCCCGAGTTTGGGACGGTGCATCCATGCAAGCTAGCCACCCATCCCACCAGCCACTCCCCCCCACCCCCACCCACTGCAACTCCCATGCACAAATCCCCGGCCCAAATCACCCTGGCACAGGCTTCCTGGCACACGCCAGGAAGCCTTCGTGACACACAAGGGAAGAGACGCACATGGTTAGCGCAGGAAGGGGGAATAAGACCCTGACAAACACATACTTAAGCCCCCCTGTGGAAGGGCTGGGCTGGGCTGGCAAGGGGCTGGGGGCATGCGTGACATGGCTGGGGAATTGAATTTCAACACACACAGGGTTCAGCCCATGGGTTAAGGTGGAGGCACGCAGCGAGAGGGGACGGGTATATAATGGGCTGGAATGGGATTCCTGCTTCCTCCTCATCCCGGGTAAATTGTGTTCCTCGTAGTTCTTCAGCTGGAACCTGTGACTGCATGGCACATACACCACATGTTGATTGAATGATACTGATCTTATCAGAAGCACTGGCAATATCATCGCACGTGTTTATGTGCAGGCTTTACGTGGTGAGGTGTGAATATACGGTCAAATGCAGTCTAGCAAATTATAGGAATATAATCTGGCTGTTTTGACAGTGGATGTGTTTGTGTACCTCCAAGTGTGTCGCTATGTTGAATAAATATATCAGCCGCCGTCCCCACTTGCCCACGCAACAGCTTCAATGTTGGGATGACCATATGGGTGTGTGGCAGTCGTGTTATGCTAACACGATATGTGTGCGTGTGTGTGGGTGAGTCTGTGGCAGCAGGCAGAATGTGACGAGCAGTGGCACATTGTCAACTTTTTGACTCAAGTGATTCCTTTTCATTTTGCTGCTAATCTTAAACAATGCTGGAACTCTCATACACACGCGTGCGCACACACACACACACACACACACGCACACACACACACACACACACACACACACACACACACACACACACACACACACACACACACACACACACACACACACACACACACACACACACACGAAAACACACACACACAGAAAAAACACACACACACAGAAAGGAAAAAACACACACACAGAGAAAAAAAACACACACACACACACACACACACAGGCTCCAAGATTAACTTTTTACTGGAGTGGATATACCAGCCAAGCAAATGTTTTAATATGTAACCCTAAATTGTTTTAACTGCCAAATGTACACACACACACACACACACACACACACACACACACACACACACACACACACACACACACACACACACACACACACACACACACACTCCTTTTCATTTTGCTGCTAATCTTAAACAATGCTGGAACTCTCAAACACACGCGCACGCGCACACGCACACACACACACACACACACACACACACACACACACACACACACACAGAAAAAAACACACACACACACACACACACACACACAAACACACACACACAGAGAAAAAACACACACACACACACACACACACACACACACACACACACACACACACACACACACACACACACAGAAAAGAAAAAACACACACACAGAAAAAACACACACACACACACACACACACACACACAGGCTCCAAGATTAACTTTTTACTGGAGTGGATATACCAGCCAAGCAAATGTTTTAATATGTAACCCTAAATTGTTTTAACTGCCAAATGGTAAAATGTATCCGCCATAGCCAGGTGTTCATTTTGGAATCCCACACCACGCACACACACACACACACACACACACACACACACACACACACACACACACACACACACACACACACACACACACACACACACACACACACACACACACACAGTGTTTCTAATGAAGCATCAACAAAGAAAGAGATGGGGAGGAGGTCGTACAAGGCAAGGCAAAAATAAAGAGCGAAAGATAGGGAGAGAGAGACAGGGAAAGAGACAGAAAGGTCGGAGAAGAGAGAGAGCAAGAGAGAGATAGGGAGAGAGAGAGCGAGAGAGAGAGCGCAAGAGAGGGAGAGAGGGAGAGAGAGAGAGAATGAGAGAGAGAGGGAGAGAGAAAGATAAGGAAAGAGAGAGAGATAGAGAAATAGAGAGACAGATGGAGGGAGAGGTAGGTAGAGGGAGCTATAGGGAGAGGGAGAGATAAGGGAAGAGAGAGAGATAGAGTGAGAGTGTGGATGATGATGGCGTCTGAAAAAGAAACACAGAAATCACCACAGAAGGATAATAAAGCCTCATCTCCCCCGCAGGGAACCGCTTGGTTAAGTGCAACATGGAGCAGGAAAAAACAGAAAATTGTATTATTCAATAATATAGATGCACTCAACACGCACACTCCCCACACTTTGACAATACCTTTTTTTCTTTATTGAATCAGGCCCGCATAAAGCAAAGTAGAAGAGTACAAACATGAGTATTTAATTTAAAAAAGTGAAGGGTTTGTGTCGGTGCATGTGTGTAAGAGGCTTGTGAAAGCCCCGCTCTAGCATCTATGTGTGTGTGTGTGTGTGTGTGTGTGTGTGTGTGTGTGTGTGTGTGTGTGTGTGTGTGTGTGTGTGTGTGTGTGTGTGTGTGTGTGTGTGTTTTTGCGCCTGTGTGTGTGTGTGTGTTTGTGCACCTGTGTGTGTGCTTGCGCCTGTGTGTGTGCGGGTGTGTGTGTGTGTGTTTGTATGTGTGTGTGCGTGTGTGTGTATGCGTATGTGCACCTGTGTGTGTGTGTGTGTGTGTGTGTGTGTGTGTGTGTGCCTATGTGTATATGTGTTTGTGTGCCTGTGTGTGTGTGTGTGTTTGTGTGTATGCGTATGTTTGTGTGTGTGTGTGCCTGTGTGTGTGTGTGTGTGTGTGTGTGTGTGTGTGTGTGTGTGTGTGTGTGTGTGTGTGTGTGTGTGTGTGTGTGTGTGTGCGCAGATCTCCCCTGGCTGCTTCCCAGCACCCGACCACGCCCTCGCTGTGGCCCAGCCGGGTCGCTTTACCCCAGGTAGTAAACACTTGACCTTGATCCACTCGGGACATGGCACAACAGAAGTGGGTTGGGCCGCCCGAGGACAGACGCAGTCAGCTGCCTGTCCCTGGCGCTAAAGAATGAAGACTGAGCCCAACCAACACACGCACACACGCACACATACACACACACACACACGTTTAAGCTGTGTCTGCCTATCTGCGGCATTCCCTCCGCTCTCTTCCAGAGGGCGCTGGCTTAATCTCCTGTAAGCCTTGCTGACTAACCCTGACAGATATCCACCACCACCACCAGCACCATGAGGCTGTCCCGTGATGAATCAGTTTAAACTCTAACCTCCACCCAGCACTAAGCTTCCTATATTTAACTATTCTTTCCTCTCTCTCTCTCTCTCTCTCTCTCTCTCTCTCTCTCTCTCTCTCTCTCTCTCTCTCTCTCTCTCTCTCGCTCTCTCTCTCTCTCGCTCTCTCACTCTCTCACTCTCTCACTCACACACATGCATGTGCATGTGCAAACATGTGCAGACACACTAATCACTGATACTTTACTCATCATGGGCCATCCCTTGTACCTATTTGGCGTGTGTGTGGTGGTTGTGGGTGTGTCCATCATTAAAACCAGACTAATTACCCCAAAGCTGATCACCAGCCCGACTGCCATGATGTCAGGGAAATCCTTCACAGTTAACACCTTGTAAGGATAACAGAGGTTGATCCACTACGATTATCTTTTGTGCAAACACCGATACAGACACACGCACACACACACACACACACACACACACACACACACACACACACACACACACACACACACACACACACACACACACACACACACAGTAGGACTTGGAAAACTCTTCATGCAGTACAAAATATGTGAGGACTTCTGTCGTTGTAGCATGCTAACGGTCCAGCTAATGGGCAGCACAGTGTATCAGTGTCCCAGTAGCTATACTGGGAGCTGTGTCTGTGGCCCTGAGTGACTATGGTCTCCCCGTACCTACACACTACTATCTACTTTACACATTTTTACACTGCAAACGGGCCAGCACTGGTTGGAAACATGGTAGGAAGCCTTGTCACTCAACCTGCTGAGCATGACATGTAATCTTCATCCCCAGTCATGTGTGTACGAGGGGAAGCGGATCAGATAGAAGCCCAGCTGAAATGAATATGTATGTTTTGGGCAGTCGTGTGTGTGTGTGTGTGTGTGTGTGTGTGTGTGTGTGTGTGTGTGTGTGTGTGTGTGTGTGTGTGTCTGTGTCACACACACACACAAACAAACACACACAGACACACGTGTTCTGAGAAAGAGGCCGCCTCAAGTCTCACATACAGCTTCCATCCAATCGATCACTCTTTATCTTGTGTCTTTCTGGGTTTAGAAAACGATACACAACCCATTAGGTCCGATATACCGGGGGAGTGGGTACCCCTTAAAACAAAGCGTGAAGATCTGGTGGTTGACAGAGACCCCTGGAGCCCCGGCTTCTCTGGTGCTGCGGATATATTACCCTGGTTGAAAACATAGTAGGTGTGTGGTGGCTGAGGCCACAAGCACAGACACACACTGGCACACATCTCCACATCAGACAGCATGCGTCTATGGAGGAGCCAAACATAACCGGAGCCCTTCAACATGAACAGTGATTACACAACAAGTCTGTTGTGTAATCACTTTACAGAGCATAACTTTATGCTCTGTAAGGTGACCTTGGGTGTCTTGAAAGGCGCCCTTTAAATTAAATGTATTATTATTATTATTAACAGCATTATGTGTCGGTCATAGAAGTTCCGGGAAAAGCTGCAGAGCCACAAGCATAGTGATGAAAATGTATAATTCGTTTATATGCCTCTCGTCGTTGGTTATCGCCCTTAGCACAGCCATTTTAAATAACTGTTTCTTCCACCAATGGCTCGGAACACATCAGCCTATCTTGAGATACTTTTGTCCTGGTCTATGAAAGCGTTGCTTCCCTAATTGGAAGAAAGAAAAAGCTATTGTGATTTGAGCACCAGGATAATTACTATGAAGGGTCGATTGTGGCAGGTAAACAACGCAGCTATATTCTCTGTCCTGAATGCTCACTTAACATTCCGGTCAGAACGACAGGTGAGTCGATTTAGATTGCAAATGGCTCGGCCTAATGACTATTTCATTATGGGTCTTCTATCAACCTCTGCTTCCTATCCCATTATCGGCAATCAATATAAGGGAAAGTGTTTGTGTGTGTGTTTTTCGGGTATGTGCATGCTTATCATGCTCACTGACCAATCAGGTCCCGACACTCCACAGCCAATGGGAGCGGGGCGCAACTGACCGCATGAACAATGTGTCATGATAGCCGTTCAGTGGTGTGTGCTCCTTCATCACTGGATCTTTGAAGACGTTTTTGTGTGGATACCAAACAGGAGAAGACAGCTCTGCAGTCCATCAGATTCTTCCTGAGAAAGACTATTTACACCTGGCAAACAGCCCGTTATGGCAGGGGGAAATCATGGCCAACACACACACACACGCACGCACGCACGCACGCGCACACACACACACACACACACACACACACACACACACACACACACACACACACACACACACACACACACACACACACACACACATACACAACCAACAAGTGTGATGTGATTGTGTGTGTGTGTGTGTGTGTGTGTGTGTGTGTGTGTGTGTGTGTGTGTGTGTGTGTGTGTGTGTGTGTGTGTGTGTGTGTGTGTGCGTGTGTGTGTGTGTGTGTGTGTGTGCGAGTTTCATGGTGGGCATGGCCTCAGAGATTGATAAACCCCTCCACTGCTTCCAACCAATCCATTTCAGGCATGGGGGAGATCCAAACTCCATTTGTATGAATTCATTTTAACGGTAATGGCACCGATTAGATGGGTATGAACAGCTCTGAATCGAAATACATGGCAGCAATTCCACTCTCCTCTAGAGATTTTGAAATTGGCATGAGGAACAACACATTCACCTGGGTAGAACAGAGGCTTTCATAATGACTATCTGTGAGGTGCGTGCTACCGCCAAGTGCTATGATGTGCATAAATTACCTCACCTAATCAAGTGATGATTAATAAGCATGTCAACCGTCATTCATTAGCACCATCACATTCTAAAGACCAGAGAAAAAACCTTGTTCACAACACGGCCTGAATTCCATGAATGGCGGACTCAGTTTTAGATTGTATTGAATCTGGGAGCCAGCCGTCCAAGTGTGTGACGGGAGAACATCTGAGGGGAGACGGCACAGTGTCTGGGCCAGAACTATAACTGAGAGGCGATGAGTTACACCTTTCTTCCTGTTCCTTGACAGAGTTGGCTGAAGCTGTCAGATGGGACGGGACCGGATGCTTCAGCCAGGCTTCCGACTCTGAGAAGTTAACTAGTGCACCTGAGTTTGTGTTCAATGTCAGCCAATTACGCACCTCTTTCACCCAGATTTGAGCTTGTCGCCTGTCAGTTCATCCACTGATGTAAGAGACTAGAGAGCACGCAAAGACAAGGACAATGACACTGACACTCGACACTTCATTTAAATCATTTGTTCATTCATTGAGCCATTCATTTATTCATTCACCCATTAATTTATTTATTCTTTCAGCTATTCATTGATTCATGTATTTGCCTTTAATTCATTAATTCATGAATTTAGCCTTTAATTAATTTATTCGTTCAGACTTTAAGTAATTCAGACATTAATTTATTCATGCATTCAGCCATTCATTTATCCATCGCATAGCTGACCTGTAATTTTTTTTTGTTGTTTGTTTATTTATGTAGGTGCTGAGGTGGGACATGCAACAAGTTGTGAGGAGACGAGACTCCTGGTCCCCAGTCAAGGGCCCCGTTGTCTGGGGCCACGTGTCGGCTCCTTTGTCTTTGAATAACTGCCTTTTGCTCCCTTTCTCTTTCAACCCTCACTCTCTGCGTGTCTCTCTCTCTCTCTCTCTCTCTCTCTCTCTCTCTCTCTCTCTCTCTCTCTCTCTCCGTGTGTGTCTCTATCTCGCTCTCTCTCCTTGTGTCTCTCTCTCTCTCTCTCTCACATCTGCTTATCATCTCGTACGCCCCTCCTTTCTATGCTCCCACCGTCTGCAATTGTACAGCTCTCTTTCTTTCTTTCTTTTTCTCTCCGTTTCTCTTCTCTTCCTTCACTACCCATAGGTCAAGCTCTCACTGGCTGCCCAGCTGTGTGCCTCTGTTGGCCTGTGAGGGGAGAGTCCAGCGGATTATTGACATGGTGAGGTCAGGCCATGTCTCATCTACCGTGACCCATCATTCATGACCAAACGCAGAGGGCCATGCAATGCAAGCAACAAATATTATTGAGCAAAGCAATGGATATGTAATACTTAAAGTTGTGTAGCATGTTATCCTAGCAATCTTTGTTGTGTACGGGGAATGGGGTAACCTGGCGATTGTTAGTGCTTGGCACTTGCTTCTATGAACATCATTACTGTACCAACAGCGATATATTGCTGTTTCTCCTTCTTCTGACAAATGTACTTATTGTAAGTCGCTTTGGATAAAAGCCTCCATGGAAATGGAGTTGGAATATAAAGGAACATAAGCACAGAACTAAATATATATACAATAGACATGACCTGAGGTTTCTCCTAAAACAGTGTAGCCACTGAAACTCATCCATTTTCTTCTGGACTCAATTTTCTATTTTTTTATGTCCTGCCTGTTTGGCCTTGTAACCACTTCATGAATAATTTGCCGTTCCACAGTCTGGTGGACTAGAACGGAAGGATGGAACAGGACTTCTCCATGTTTGGTATGAATCACCGGTGTGGCCACAAAAACGCGAGTGGTACTTTGATGTCCCATTGTCGTGTGTAATGACCACATCCTTGACTTTAAAGGAAATCACATGTGGGATTTAAGTCTTCTAATCCCATTTGAATATGGGCAATCTGAAATCTTTAATGACTTTAATTGTGTTATGGGACTGCAAATGAATAGCAGGCACTTGCTTGTGTCAAATAGTGTGTGTGTGTGTGTGTGCGTGTGTGTGTGTGTGTGTGTGTGTGTGTGTGTGTGTGTGTGTGTGTGTGTGTGTGTGTGTGTGTGTGTGTGTGTGTGTGTGTGTGTGTGTGTGTGTGTGTCTGTGTGAGTGAGTGTGTGTGTATGTGTGTACTAAACCTCATACTAAAATGTTGTGCATTCATCAAGCCCAATAGAACCCGCCCTCCTACATCACAGCTGTCACTCAGAGGGATTACAGAGACTAAAGGCCCCTCGACCACCACCAACGCCCAGGAATCACTTTACTATGAAGCAGCAGCGGATTCACAGGATACATGGGCCCATCGGATGCATGCACCTCTACATGCATGTACAAATGCATTTTGGGCACTCAGGCTTATAAAACAAGGCAAACAACACACCAATGCAAACATGGATCACATGAGCGTGTGCATGGGTACAGACAGCACTGGTGTGTCTGTTCTGTGTAGGGCTTGTACATCACATCACATCACATCGATACCACAGCTGCCATTTTGAGAGCATATTGGAAGGTTAGTAACTATGTTGGGAGTAATGTTTTTGTTGAAGATGGTTTAGTAATGACAATGATTTGTCATTATGGTGAGAGATTGTTGTGTATGAAAGTGCCACAGCATTTCTCATGCGACAAAAGTCGCTATATTGAAGTAGGTGCAGGCTCGAGTCCTCTCGATATGGCAGAGTATCATCGCCATTAAAGTCCCATGATGCCATGTACAAGTCCTACTGGCAGGAAGATTCCTAACACCGCATCTCCCAGTCATACCATTGTGGCAAGACTGGGAGATGCATAAAGAAAGGGATGATGATGATGATGACGAAGATGAGGAAGATAATGGTGCGGTACAGTTTACGATATCCCACCAAGGGGCGAGCGGAGCAGGGAAAGAGGAGGAGGAGGAGGGACTCACCTCCCAATCATGGTAGAGTGCTGCTGCACAGCGGCCTCCAGGAGGCGCTCCAGGATGGTCCATTCTCCCATGGCTGACGGTCCAAGAAGCATTCACCACGCTCGACGAATCAGCCCCACTCCCCACTGCTTGCGGCACGGTAGCTAGCGATGCCAGGCCCCTCTGTGAGGTGCCTTGTGTGACGGGGTGGAGCGAGGGCCAGGGGGCGGAGCGGTAACGATAGAGGTATCCTGAAGATCTTCAGAGGCGCATCGTTGTGTTTTTTTTGTTTTACTACAGCCACATGCATGCAAGCACGCACACATTCATCCCTGACTGCACTCAAACCACTTGGCTTTCGAGGTTTTCTGCAGAAGAGGCACACATTCTAGTTTACGTATTCCTGTGTGTGTGTGTGTGTGTGTGTGTGTGTGTGTGTGTGTGTGTGTGTGTGTGTGTGTGTGTGTGTGTGTGTTAACCTGACAGGCCCTTCTCTGGGTGTACACCTGTTCCGTCGGTTACTTTTGTCTCTCTCCACCACTATGTGATGTTGTTGTGGTGGTCGGTCTGCCTAAGCAAACCACCGTCTCTGGGGGGCGCCTGACCCTGATTTACTCTTTAACAGCTGGTCTGTAGCCTACTTTTTTTTTCTTTTTTTTTGGTCATACGCGCTCACTGGAACATTTGAACATAACGCTCCTACACTGTCAGACTACCCCTTTGCAGCCTTGCCTCTGATGCGTGTTTCTATTCCTGCCGTTCTCGCATCACCGCACTACTGTCAAACTGTCTGGCGAGTAGCAAGAAGCAGCGCTCGGCGCATATGCACATCCCCATCACTCATTCGTACTCACTCTCAACTAGGCGCCCTATCCCAGTGACAGCATCTTGTTTTTGCTTTGTTTAGCTTTTCCGATGTGTTGTGCGCCCGCTCAAAATATCCGAAGTCACCAGGGCTCCCCGTGTCTCAGTAGTTCCCGCCAATCCTCCATCCTTTATCGGCCCCGTCTCTTAATCTTCTTTTTCTTGCAAGGTAGACCGCACTTCTTCCCGCCTTCTCTCTCGATGTCTCCTTTCACCCCGGTGTTCTCGCTCGCGCTCTGCCGCTCTTCTCGCTGTTTTCCGTTCAGGTAGCGCGGGAATAAGGCGCTCCTCGCTCACTATCGTTCGCTTCGCGCGGCACCGCTGAACTGAAGCCGTCGGTGCTCGTGGGGGAGAAAACGCGCGCCACTACTCCCCTCACGCTCCCTCCTCCCTTGCGGCTTTTCTCTATCGCTTAGTGGGGTTTGTAGATGAAAGAAAACCTTTCCTTGCCTTTTGGCCTACTCCCCCTACGCTGTTCACTATTTGTTTTCACTCTCCGTTTGTACCTTTACACCTGCTCCTCTCGCTCTCGCTCGGCTCTCGTTGATTCGCTCCCACACGCGCGTAGCCTTGCTCGGCCAGGCAGCTCGTGCGCGTGTCAAGAGGATTAGCGAGGAGAATCATCTGTTCCTCCCCTTTCTCTCTCGGGCTCTCTCCCCATATACCGTTCATTCGTCTATCTCTCCAACACCTCACCACTGTAGCTCAACAACTGTTTCATCTTTGATTACGCACCACCACTCTAATCCTTTTTTCGCGCTCCATAGCCTCGCTCCATATCGGTTTTGGGACCGAATCGACCGACCATGTTTGTTTGTCTTCCTAATTCATGGATACCATTGGGCTAAAAAAACACAAACATCACTCGCAGGTGTGTGTGTGTCACATCCATAGTGCAGACTGAACTTCATATTTTCAGCCATTCGAGTGTGTGTTGGAGGAGCAAACACTTCAGGGCCTCCCAAAGGGTGGAGGGCCTTTGGGCAAACCGTAGGTAAAAGATTAAGATTTTCCACCTGATTACCCGATAAGAGGCTTTGGTCTTCAGTGTCAAGAGCCACAGGACGGTGTTGTCAGTCTTCAACCAGAACAAGCAAATTATGCTTCAAGCCAGAATCCATTATTCTCGCCGACCTGCCCATTGAGGGCTTGTGACACTGCTGCACAAATCCTGTTAGGCTTACGTCACAAATTAACCATACCTTTTTATTCACTTTTTTTTTTGCATTTCGAAGACGCCACTATAACCTATCCCAGCTTTTAAAGTTCCTTATGGTAAATTAACTGCATTTATACAGCACTTTTCTAACCAGTGGCCACTGAAAGCACCTTACATCCAACAATTCACACACACTGAAGGCAGTGTCATAGGCCTACATGCAAAGCGACAGAGCTTGTCAGGAGCAGTTAGGGTTAGAGGTGTCTTGCTCAGTGACACTCAACTAGTGGGAGCAGGGGATCGAACTAGCAACCTTCCGGTTACCAACCAACCCGCTCTACCTCCTGAGCCTTACGCCTCTCCAAAGAGGATAACCCAAGCCATCTTTTATACAGTTCCTAATGATGCATGGGCATTTGGTCACAACCAAGACAGATTGAGCCTTACCCACAGAATCCCTGAACGTATTGGCCGTAATTAGGCCATTCGAGAACCGCACACGGAAAGGATGACATTCGGTCAATCCACCTCAGTAAACCATACACAAGACCGAAAATGCGAGCAATAAAATATTTATTTAAACATTAATTGCATTTCCTAGGGATACAAAACCTGCAAAAACAACTCCTTGACCAACCCAAGCAGCTTTCGGCAGACACATTTTTTTTTTTCATTTATAAGCATCAACCCAACCATTAATGGTGATGGGACCATAGACTTTAAAACGGCCATCGACCACTTGAAGACATGGGTCAGTCCGTGCAAAGCATCTGTTGTCTGGGGCGTCCATTTATACGTGGCTTCAAATTGTATACATGTCGATGGTGATGGTGATCAGAACCAGGGGCATCACCTGCTCCTTCAGTGGCTAATGGAGTTAGGTGATTTCTCTGAATGACCTCTTCTCCACATATTTGATCTTGAGTCTTCGCTTGAACCTACGAGGAAGAAGATGTATGGAAACATCAATGAGATTAAATGAGTCATAAATATGTACAACAATGAGATCATTATATACAACAGCGTTTCTAATCGCCAACAGGGAGAAAGTGGATGGGATTTTTGGGAGATGTATGCAAAGGTGAAGCCCTTACTTTGCTCTCTCCCTGGGTTCAATCAGGTTCCTCTTCTGCAGACTCTTGAACCGGTCCTTGAGGACACTGCCCTCTGGCTGCATGGCGATGGTGGTACAAGAAGCGGCAGATAATGAGACAAGACAGACCCCACGCACGGCTGCGATTCCATCATAAAAAGCGAACATTATGGAGAATAAGGGAAGATTTTAATGGCCAGGAGAATACAAACGTTCATACCTTGAGTGTTCGGAGCGATCCCGTCAGCTCGTTGGTCAGCTGAACCTCAAGGTCCTGGGCCGTGAATCTATAGAGAAGAGAACCAATGGGAGAAGCTCAGACACAGACCCCGGGCTCAGATGGTCATTTGAATACACAAAAAGTAAACATTATGTCATGTAGAGGGCAGCCTTAAGGCTACAGGGATCTAGGTCAATTGCTCCGACTTCAAGCAAGCTTAGAGAAGCCTCAAGTTCACCCATTTGCATTAATCATCGTTAGAAACCAGTCATATTTTTGAATGGTCTCGCATCATTCCCTCATATCATTCCCTCATTTCCCCCCCCCCCGAGACGAGAGATCCAACACTTACTGCTTTAAATGACGCTCATTTGTTACCGTGTGACCCATGTGTCCGGTAGATCACACGAGTGCTAAAGAAGCAATGAGTAGGCTACCAAAGATACAGTCGTTTATTCATAGTACCATCAGGAGGCGCTTTTGGCCGTGTTCTACAAGATATTCTAGAACACTCCGGGAGCTCCGGCAGGAGACCCGAAGCTCTACATCTAAATATTATAACATATAGACAAGGGTGCACATAAGGCTTTGGCGTAACTAACGGGAGATCGAAAGAATTTGAAAACACAAAAAAACATTGAACAGCTACTTTGGTGTTCTCCACCTGTAAAAAAAGGCAGACGGAGCCGGAGCAGAAGAATAAATTTTCTTGAAAAGTGGCGCCAAGGCAAGAATTGCCGTGGCACGAAACGAATGATAAGCGCACTGAAATGTGCGCTCATATGCGCTGTGCAATGCGGACAGTTTTAGAAAAAAAGCTCTGGATGATATTATGAATAAACGACTGCGTCGGGTGTTCCGAAGTCTCTGGTCCTTCCACATCATTCTGCAGTCGTGGTTCAATCTGGACTGCAGAGATTCAAAGCCAAACTTTCTTCCAATTCTTTCCGTACCCCCGAATTACATCCGCACCCAACCAGGCCAGCTATAAATTGATATAGAAACGGAAGAAATGGAACGCCGGGTAATTACACTATCTGGTTTTGGCGCGTTGCTTTAGATTGCATCATCCACTGTGGACGGTTTAAGTTGACTCCTCTGCTCCTGAATAACCTATCCAGCACCGGAGAAGTCTCGCTCGCAATTGCGAAACACCGTTCAGGCGTCCGACCCGACCCCGACACAGTATTCGTTTTCACCCGTTTCATCCAAATTGTTGGGATCACCCTTCGGGGACCCGCACATGACTCGGGCCGAGATAACCCCCACTGCAAGTCTTGTTGAGGAAGTACCAGAGACTACCGAGAACCCAACGCAGCCTTTAATTCATAATATCATCCGGAGACGCACACAGCTTTGGGCTGTGATATTGTACATTATATAGATGCCAATATATATTATATAAAACGGCAACAATCACTTTCTCCTCCTGCGACTCTGGACTGCAGGGAGTGAACGGTGATTGGCTGTTCCACCGGTGAAATGCGCCTTTAAGGGTTTTTATAGAGTGGGTGGAGTTTGGAAATGGGGGAGCAGATGGTCATTTTCTTCTAAACTGGAGCTACCTTAAAATGAAATGTACATTGCACCTATAATAAAAATGCATAAATAAGACTCCTTTACTTGAGTTTGCCGAGACGCCGGGGCCTGTACTTCTCGGCCTCCTGGTTAGCCCTGCGCTGCGTCTGTCTCTCCTTGGTCCTTTGCTCCCTCTGCCGCAGAGACACCTTGATGGAGCGCAGCTGGAACAGCTGCTGCTGCTGGCCCGTCTTGTAACGCGAAGCAAGACGGCGCTGCTCCTGTAAGGTGAAGGAGGAGGCTTTACCGTTACCGCTAGCCAGAACACCAAGCGGTGTAGATATGCCAACAGAAGCCAATGCAAAAGCTCTGGAAACTTCCATTTCGGGAATCACACGCTTTCAAAAACAATCATTTCATTTGGGTTTTTCACAGCATTAAGCGTATTGCATGATTAAGTAAAACATGCAATTCATTCATTAATTTAAGTCAAGTATTTCCAGTTAATATTTAGAGCATATAAACCAGAGAATTGTGCTTTAGGGATGACCCGACAATTATAGAGTATTCCATCCTGGTAGGCATCTACCTAAATGTCCTCAGATCCCAGGAGACCGTTAACAACAGTTTCCCGAGCACCACCTGGAATCTTCACATTCCCTTTAAAGGGAATACTGGGAGCGCAAGGATGGAATCATCACTGGACATTTTTCCCTCGACTAAAAATATTGGAATCACCAAAAGCGTTTCCTCTAAACAGCCAAAATGTAAATGAATGCCAAAGATCCTTAACACTGAGAAGAGTGATTGATTAGTTTATGACACAAAATAAGAATGTGGCAAAGAATAGCAAAGTGGAAAATCCAGTTGCCCAACCACTGGGTGTAGTAGGCTACAATGCATTCTGGGATACACATACCTTAATCTTCTGCACACGTTCCTTCTTCCTCTGCTTCTCCGTCTTCTTCTCGACTAAATTAAGGATTCCCAAAGTGCAGGCACTATTGAAATCATTAGCATCATAGTCCTCTTCTTCCAGACCTTCCACCTGCTCTTGGAAGACACTCTCCTAAAAAATAAAAATATTCATGCATTAAGTAATCATACTTTCTGGGCACATACAAAAATGGGTATTTTTGGACGATGAATTGTGGCTTGTGGGTCAAAGACGTACCTCTGTGGCCCTGTCGTCTTTGTCGTACGCCAGCTGTTTTATTATTTTGTTCTCCTCTTTTTCCTTCTTCACCTCCACTTCATGGGCCTTCAGCAGCAAGGCCTGTGTCAGCAGGTAAGGGAGGAGGTGCATTAGACAGTGCTCTAATGGCGCATTTCCACTGCAGGGTCCGGAACGGATCGGTGCGGGTCGGGTCGTGTTTCCACCGCCAAAAGTGGGCGTGACCCGGACTTTGCCGTACCCGTTCCGGCCCCGTTCTCGGGACTCCTCCGTTGGGGTACCGCAAACGAGACGAGACGCCTGAAAGGGTCCCGTGAAATTCTAGCTACACCCCCCCCCTCCGTTGATTTTTACGTAGCTGCCGCGGCGATCGACATCCGGCCTACCACAAAGGGTACTGTCTGCAGTGGAAACGCGACCACGGAACTGAGCTGGGCTATACCGCCCCCTCCCTACCGCACCTTTGCGATCCGATCCGTACCGCACCCTGCAGTGGAAACGCGGCATAAGACACAAAAACATTCTGGGATACAGCACGTAGATGGACGATTGAGCTGCATTTTCACCAACCTTTGAAGCCAGCAGATCACTAGTCTGGCTATTGCCAGACCAAGCTCAAATCGTAGATTGCACGTTGGTCTGGGGAAGCTGCTGTCATTTTCTTAAGCACAAGTCGTTTTTTGCGTGCCTGTATCCCAGTCATAAATATTTGGCCTGTTAAGCCCTTTGCGACTGTAATGGTGATTAATTTGATGATACAAATAAAAGTTAATTGAATCTCACGGGCCTAGTTCAACTGACTGTACGCAATTGGCTGTTTGCCGTCGCTTCCCTGTCGTCATTGTGTTAAACCAGCCAACAGCGCGCCAAGGGGAAAAGCCAGCTTGGTGATTGCCTCACGCAAAAAAGTATCGGAAGCAGAAAGAAATGTGTTGCTCTTCTCCAGACCCTTGTGCAGGACGAACTCAAAATCGCTGGCAGAATGGGCGGGGCTACCCAGTCTAGCAGATCACAGGATAAACCAAGATATTTACAAAAACATTAAACTACAAGTAGATATTTTAATATCCTCAGATCCCAGGAGACCGTTCACAACAGTCTCCAGAGCACCACCTGGGAATCTTCACATTCTCCGTAAAGGGAATACTGGGAGCGCAAGGATGGGTTCATCACAGGATAATTGCCACTCAACTAAAAATATTGGACTATGTTTTTCTATTAAATGGCTCAAACGTAACGAAGGCCAATAAACTCACAATATCTCTGGGTCATTTTAGAAGTCCACATGACCAAATGCATTTTCAAAAACTGGTAGTCGTTTTTTGCGTACCTGTATCCCAGGGGCAGTATGGACAGGTCATCCTCACCCACCAGTGCCTTCACGGACTTGCCCCCCTCTACCTTCAGGAACTCCTCACCCCCCCCCCCCCCGACAAACTCACGTACACTCCGTTCAGGATCCACTCACACCCTCCAAACCCGACATACGAAGCTGTGCACCATGGGTGATCGGGCCTTTTCTGCTGCTGCCTAGACTATGGAACGCCCTCCCTGACCACCTGAGGGCTCCACAGACTACAGCTCTTTTTAAACTGAACCTCAAAACCCATCTCTTTAAAAGAGCATTTAGCTAAACTTTCTTTGAGGTTCCCCTTTTAATAGTTTTTTTTTTTTTTCTCTGAAGCACTTTGAGATTCTTGAATATAAAGTGCATTATAAATAAAATGTATTATTATTATTAGGCTGGCCACTACCATAGGGAGTCAGAAGCAGGCAGAAAGAAACCAGTACCTGATGGGAGAAGAAGTCTGGGTTGTAGGAACCTCCGGGGGCGATAATCTCCACAGCTGGAAGAAGGGAGGACTTCTCGTTCCACTTCCACCCACGCTGACACACAAGATGAAGCCATTAATACACAGTACACCCAAGATGGAACCAATGGTTGAGCTTTATGGTTGTAGTCTTGGCAGCCAGTGGAAATAAAAAAATAATGTTTTGCCCGAAACTTTGATATAGTATATTTCAGTCGTGTATTGACATCGGATGATTGGTTTTGCTCACCTTGACCGGCGCCTTGCCAGTCTGACGAAGGTACCATGGGTCACGGGTCTCTTTGGCTGTGTGAATAACATAAGACAGGTCAGTAACATTAAACCAAGTATTTAATATAGTAAGCATTTCAGCCATAGAGATAAAATAAATAATCAACCGACGGAGCCATCAAATGTAGGTTATTTTTGTATACATGACTTTCTGCTACGGACGATTTTGTACCCCAATCCAATTCCTAACTCTTACTACAACACCATCAAGATCCTACCCATGGGCTCAACTACAATCAATATTAATATCCTCAGATCCCAGTAGACCGTTCACAACAGTCTACCGAGCTCCACCTGTGTGTCTTCACATTCCCTGTAAAGGGAATACTGGGAGCGCAAGGATGGAATCATCACAGGACATTGACACCCCCCCCCCCCCCCCCCAACTAAACCCCATTTTATTATTTTCAGTTCCCAGAAAAGAGTCCATTACTATATTAAATGCATTGCAGGCAGGCAGACTTGGGGTACAGAATGGAAATTTCCCTGGTCATAAAACTCACTCTCTTGTCCCCAGATGTCATAGAAATCTCTTGTGGGGTTGTTGGGGGCGTCTGCGGCAGTCGTCTTGGTCGGCCCGTCAACCTTGGTGGGCGGTCTGTGTTTCTTTGGCACTTTGCCTATGGCGGCCAGCTGCTCCGCCTTTTTGGCCACGTTGCGCAACTTCTTAGCATTGGGTAACTGGTAAGCAAGGATACTGGGGAGAAACAATTACATTTACTGGTCAGAAAAAAACTTTTTTGGTTGTGATAATCAAAGTGGGCAAGTTTCAGACAATAGGGTAAATTTGACCCTGTCGCCTTAGTTAGAGGAACATTTTTCATACTGAAAAGAATAAACAGTCTTGCAAATATAATAAAAAAACAGAATAGAAAAAAAAAATAGAATAGGAATACTATATCCATAGCTTAGGGTGGAGGTGTAGGCCTAGTACATGGAGAAATGCATCATGGCAAGTCAAAATTCTTTCTTCAAGAGATGTGAAACTTACTCCTTGGGCACAGGGACGAGCGAGTTGTTCTTCAGTATCAGATCTACCTTCAGGGGACGCGATGCTTTCCGTCTCCCAGTCGTCTCTTCAGTAGGTTCCACCACTCCAAGAAGAGACAAAAGCGATATTATCAAACTACCTTACTGTTAATGCAGGAACAATGGGGATGCCATTATGAGTGGTTAACAGCTTGCCGGTCGTTTTAATGTTTACCTGTCCGAGTTCCAGCTTTCTTGTCTCCGGCATCCAAAAAGAACAAGCTCTCATCCGATTTATCTGATATCAGGCCTCTGTCGATAAAGTGGTACAATTTTAGTTAAAAGTAATTTTTCCATTAGCTTTCAACGCCAAATTAAGATAGAGCAATACATACAATTCATCTATTTTGTGTCAACATAACAATAAGAATACAGATGCAAAAGATAAAGATTGCATTATATTCATCAAAACTGCTTACGAAACCAGGAAAGAATAGCATCACCACGTCGATGGAGGTAAACAACGAAGGCCACAACCTGCGCTGCTGATTGTTTCTGGTTGAGTCCAGTTACCGGCAACATAAACTGCATAACGTTATAGCCCGTGTAGTGGAAATTGTAGCCCGTGTGTAGGACATAATAGCCCGTGTGTTGGACATTATAGCCCGTGTGTTGAGAGTAGTCGAGGCCACACTGGTTGAAGAAAGTCGAGCGACCAATGAATTCACGAACACGTGGAATTGTTGTGAATACAATTACAATCGTTCAACAAGTCCTTCGAAGAACAACAATATCTCGAGACTATTTTTATATCTATCGGCCATTGTTACATAAATGAGCAGAGTCTAAGAGCCTTTTTGATGGCTTTAAAAGGTGCGGAGAAGAAGACGCGTTTGCTTACCCTGTTGTCCTCTCCTGAAGTCGTACGTCTTCTAGGAAGTCCTCGACATCGTTTACATCAATATGTTTGTTCCAGTTCTTTTTCTTGTTCTTATTAATACGCTTTCGCCGATTACTAACCAAATTTTCCGGCTTAATTGAAGTATTTAAAGTCATAAAACCAGGCTGCGACGCCGCCACGCGCTTCACCCTCCTGTTCGGCGCCATGTTGGAGTGAGAGTCGAGGGTCTTCTTTTATGGTGCGAATATGGGGTTGGAAGCGAACTCAGCCACTGCGCCCCCAAGGGGAATATATAGGACACGACCGGAAGCGCAGATATTAATTGTGTCATTTTGTAAATGTTCTATATTCACGTGTGGCTCTATTCATGCATGAACAAATTTTCACTAATTCATTAATGCATACATAAAGGGGAATTCATATAATTTGATAGATAATGGCATTCGTATGGATACCGTACGAATTATCCAAATAGTTAATTAGTTTGTTACAACGTTAATTCGTTCAATTAAGAATAAAACAAACGCTGAATAATCGTTTCAATATGCATGTTGTTATATGGTATTCTTCTAGTAAGACATGGAAAAGTCGAGTTTACTGGTTGTCGTTTAACAGTTTAACAAAATCTAAGCTTTAGCCTACACGTTATATTTGGGAGCCCCAAAATGATAACTTGTAACTTGTTGAATGAGATTGAATGCGTGTGTGTGTGTGTGTGTGTGTGTGTCCTGGGTCGTGTGTGTGCGTGTCTGTTTGGAGGGGGGGGGGGGGGGGGGGGGGGGGGTTTACATGGGGCTGAAAGTTTAATTTCAGCCCCATGTAAAATGTTTGTTCCTAGTGCATCATGGGAAACGTGTCTTCTATCATTTTCCTATGTTCTCTTTTACCCTCCCTTCATTTTATTGAGAGAACAACGCTTTAGAGACTCGAAAATAAATCCCAAATTCAAAGCTGTTATCTTCTGTAAAGTTTTGAGAGGTAAGTGTGAAATTTTTCGTAAAACCTTAATATTTCCTCTGCTGTCGTTACATTTAGTGGATGGGCATGTTTTGTTTTTTATTTTTGATGGAGAAGAATCGCCAGAAAGGCGATCATTATCAGCCTGGTAGAGGAGACGCGGGTCTCAAAGCTCTTGGTGTGGTCGATTTTGACTCGAAAATGCGGCCAAAGTGAGGGGTCATCTAAGAAAGGGTTGTCCATAAATAGTTCCTTAAAGGTGTATATTTTCTATTTTTAAATTCGGATTCAAGTTCCATGCGGTCGTTTTCTATTATTCGGTCGTTATCGTGTTCAGTTTCTTCTTTGGAACAACGCTTTTCCTTCCCGTTTACATTCTCGTTGTAAGCAGCCAGCAGCAGTCATCTTTCTGGGCGCTCGTTTCACTTCATAGCGCAGCCCGCGCGGGCGGGAACTCGTGGTTTTCCGACGAAATAGCTTATTTGGATTAAAAAATCAAGGCTAGCGTGTACGCGGGAGAGCAAGACCAATGAAACGAGCCAACCTGTCTTTAGTCCGCAGGAGGCGGGGTTAGTCGTTTGATCCTCTTTGCTGCCATTGGTTAAATTTCCAGACAGGTCCAACCCTAATGAAAATGTCTCGATGCTGATTGGATTGAAATGTAAATACAAACGTTATGATTTGCTACCTAAAATGTCACAGAAAATGGTAACATTGCATAAGCCTCCTCCTGGATACAATTGGCAGTATATTTCTAATTTCTTCAATTTTGATAGATTTCCTTTCAGATTGATCTGATGAAAGTCGGAGAAAATTAACAGATTGTAATTGGATCATGTAGGCCTAATTACATTATGCCGAATCTCAAACTTGACTACAAATTAATTAGTATAGATTTTCTAAAGTTTTTTTTTTTTTTTCATTTATCTCAGGTGATCTCTTGAAGCCATGGCCCGTACCAAGCAGACCGCCCGTAAATCCACCGGAGGCAAAGCCCCTCGTAAGCAGCTGGCTACAAAGGCTGCCCGCAAGAGCGCTCCGTCTACCGGGGGCGTGAAGAAGCCTCATCGTTACAGGTAGACTGAAGTGCCACATGTTTACGCAACCCCTACATTTTTGTGTGTTAAACCAACCAAGTGTTAAACCACGAAAATATCCTAAATTCTTTTTTTTTTAAGAAAAACGGAATAAACAGTTGGAAACCCTAACCTTTGTCTCAGGTTTAATTTAGCTGTACTAATTAGAAACCGGCATTAAGCAGCCTAGTGTATTTACATGGTTGCATATGGATACAATTTACTTTAATCCTTTTTTAGGAAATGATATTGCCATTGGAAGATATAATTATTTCCTTACTTTTAATAATTTTGTGCAAAAAACCTCTTCCTCTCCAGACCTGGAACCGTGGCTCTGCGTGAGATCCGTCGCTACCAGAAGTCCACTGAGCTGCTGATCCGCAAGCTGCCCTTCCAGCGTCTGGTGAGAGAAATCGCCCAGGACTTCAAGACCGACCTGCGCTTCCAGAGCGCTGCCATCGGAGCTCTGCAGGTGAGAACCGCGTGGCTCTTTATCCTGCATGCTAATAAACGGACTGTCTGTGAAAACTTGGGAGTCGCAGGTGTTCCCTGGGGAGCCGCGAGGAGACGGCCCTTCTAACTGTTCCCTGTTCCTCTCCCTGTGCAGGAGGCCAGCGAGGCCTACCTGGTGGGTCTGTTTGAAGACACCAACTTGTGCGCCATCCACGCCAAGCGTGTGACCATCATGCCCAAAGACATCCAGCTGGCCCGTCGCATCCGCGGGGAGCGTGCTTAAGATGCATTCACGTTGATCATTTCCATTTTCCTCACATCCCCTCACCACACATCTCCCTACAATCTTTACTTGTAGTTTGGTTTGAGGTTCTATATACTCTTGATTGTGTTAACTGTAAACTGTGCCGTCACGTCACCTTTGGTGCTACTAGTAGCAAAGTCTGCTATAGAATAGTGTTAATTATGTTTAAATGGCATGGTAATAAAACAACACACTAGGCCTACTTAAATCCAACTAACCAGCTCCAGAGGACTATTATTGTCCTTATGGTGGAGTTGTTATCAAGAAAAGAAGACTGAGAAAAGTTTGGGTTCTCCAATTAGCATAGGAAATGGCATTTTCAGTCTACATTGGTATGGTTGATTGATATTATCATCTAACATTGTGGTATTTCCTTAAGAGATTTGGTGAAACAAAGTGTTTTCTATGACATTGATGTATTTCTACTGTTATTGTATAAGCATAGAAAATTACAAAAATATCATTCTGGCTGCCAATTTGAAATGTCATTGTTGTGTAATGGCACCGCATGCTTTGGTAGACTAAAAGCGGCATATATGTAGCAGACAGACCTTTGTTGATGGTTCATTTTTCAGCCTTGTTATATCCAGGTTATGACTTATGGTTTCTCTCTCAGGTTGATATAACCTTTGATTTTTTTTTACTACTGTTTTTGATTTATGTAGTCTTTTTTAATTTTACAAATATTTGTACTCAAATTCATGCGCAAATATAATAAACATAATCTTGTGGTTAAAAAATTCATTGCAAATACATCATCAAATGTTTTATTTAAAGCAAAACGGTAGAAACTTATCAAGTTCAAACATGTTATCGGATTCCAGTTACCACCTTTCGTGTTTAACCTTTGAAAGATAAACATGGTAGTTATTTTAATCTGCACACTATGTTATAAGCAGACATTCTTAGAGAAGATCATTTAAAACTTTTCAGGAACACAATGTGATTGCATAAATACTACAAAACATCTAAGGTGAGTTAAAAAGAAGTATATAAAAAACGAAAGTCAAAGTCGTAAGAAATTTCTGATCGAAGTGTCAGAATGAGAATTACTTTTATTACATCTTATTGTACAAGTAAACAAGAATAACATTCTATGGTTTGGTTTCTCAACAGCCACTTAGCAGCAACAATACAAGATAAAGTAAAAAATTGAAATGAGTAGCATATATCTAAACAATAAAATTAAATACTACGGATTACTATTAAACTATATATATATATATATTATATTACTCTATATAATAATAAGCTAATATTCTTAAAAAATATCAATTAAAACTGTGTTCAGGAACACAACGTGATTGCATAACAAGGCCTACTACAAAACATCAACAGTGAGTAAATAACAAAAGTTTCATATACCCCCCAAAAAACAGGCAGTTTTTAAGAATACAAAAACGTATAGTCAAATTCGTAAGAAAGTGTGGGTATAAAGTAGGTATACGTAAACGTGTCGTGGACTCTCTCTGTCAACATTGGAGGCCTTGTTTTCAGCTCGCAGGAATAAATAAACAGTTGCATTGTGGGACCATTGATTGACGTGGCGGCCATTTCCCCGCTGGACGCTCACTTCCCATTGTGGGCACGAAGAAAAACACAGACAAACCGAACACTTCTCCTGTAGTACCGAGACATTACTCCGAGGTAAGTGCACAGCAAAACAACTCATGCAGCATGCTGTCGAACTTGTTTTCTTTTCTCGGGTGTTAACTTTCGAAAATGTATTTCGATGTTTTCGGCCATGCTGTAGTTTTACCGGTGTAAAGAATTAACAAGCGGCGGGTGAAACGACAGCGGAACGTCGCCTTTCTGCTCGCGCTCCGACGAGGCGGAATTCTCTTTCGAATTATGCGCGCGGGTTCAGTTCGGTTCTACGCGGCTGACGGGGACCGTTTGGCTCCCGTGAGTGACCCTATGCGTTCCTTATCATGTCTTCTTTGGTCATGTAATAGTATTTGAAGTGGTTGACCCTGCTCACGTTTATAAAACCGCAGTTTTTTGTGCGCTACTCCCTTTGCTCTTCCGCTCTCGGTCTTTATCTCGTTGGCGCATCAGCCCGCCGCCATCATCACCCGGGTGGGGAGGCCTAGTCGTGACGTCACTCGGACTGCCACGCCCACTTCGAGCAATGGGGAACGCTGATTGGCTATGGCAAACATTGCACTAGCCATGCGTGGACTATTGTTTTTTTTGTGTGTTTTTTACCAGTAGCAATTTTGCGTACCTGTTTGATTGAGAGGATACGGATCAATACTTTTTTATTGTACTTTTGTATGAGCATTTGTTTGTTTACTAATTAAATAGTTTGGAAAGTCAGTGATTTGGGGCGCGAGTGGATGTCTCCGGTGAGAACTAAATATGAGCGAGAAAGCTTAATAACAAATTCATTATAGATGTACTGAGCTTAGTTTACTCTTTTCTTTTTCTCAGGTGATCTCTTGAAGCCATGGCCCGTACCAAGCAGACCGCCCGTAAATCCACCGGAGGCAAAGCCCCTCGTAAGCAGCTGGCTACAAAGGCTGCCCGCAAGAGCGCTCCGTCTACCGGGGGCGTGAAGAAGCCTCATCGTTACAGGTAGACTGGCCGTCCTGTGCAAACCAGTTTAACAGCCATTGATTATGTCTCTGGATGGCCTAATGTCTACCCAATTACCACGATTGGAGGATTTGGAACTTTCAAAAGAAAATAAATTGCCCAAAAGCCATATATTTTCTCGGCCTGTCGTAAGTGCTGTGTAAACTTAGTTGTCATCAAAGTGGGATAGGTTTATTTTTATACTCGAAACATCATTAAAATAATTCAACTGTGCAAAACTCTCATACATTTACATTGCATTTATTTATACCGTACAATTAAACTAGTTAATATTCTTACTACTATTCTTGCAATTGCAAAATGTCGGATCATTTCTCAATATCAATATTTAAATTTTTTATAACATTTGAATATAATGCATGAACTTATTATTATTTTTTTTCTATGCTTCCATACATATTTTAACCTATAATGGGAGAAACTAAAGAAATCCATTTTCCAGCTGGGGATCAATAAAGTACATCTGAGGTGTACAGCGGCGGCCCCCTATCAGGTCTAATGGTAGTGCACATTGATGAGCACGGGTCACCAAACCTCCTAAAATTTCAAAGGCCTGGAACCGTGGCTCTGCGTGAGATCCGTCGCTACCAGAAGTCCACTGAGCTGCTGATCCGCAAGCTGCCCTTCCAGCGTCTGGTGAGAGAAATCGCCCAGGACTTCAAGACCGACCTGCGCTTCCAGAGCGCTGCCATCGGAGCTCTGCAGGTGAGAACCGCGTCACTCTTTGTCCTGCATGCTAATAAACGGACTGTCTGTGAAAACTTGGGAGTCGTAGGTGTTCCCTGGGGAGCCGCGAGGAGATGGCCCTTCTAACTGTTCCCTGTTCCTCTCCCCGTGCAGGAGGCCAGCGAGGCCTACCTGGTGGGTTTGTTTGAAGACACCAACTTGTGTGCCATCCACGCCAAGCGTGTGACCATCATGCCCAAAGACATCCAGCTGGCCCGTCGCATCCGCGGGGAGCGTGCTTAAACCCTCTCTCACTCTCCCTTTCACCTCTGCTGTTTCACCTCCTTTCGTCCCTTCCTTCCTTCACCCGTCTATCTTTTCCCCCCCGTTCCATCCTGCTCCCTCCCGGTGTCGGTAGTATGTAGAGGAAACTTATATGATTATATTATGAATAAAGTGTATAGTTGTGTTTTTCTTAGTGCTCTTGGCAGCAGGCTTTTAGGGTACTCTCTTTGTGTGCATGTACCTGCTCTGTGGTGATCAGGCCTCACCTGCACACACTCACACCAGCGCACGCTCGCATGTGTGTCTGCGTTGGCAGTCTTCAAGCTATGCCTCAAGAAGTGTACCAATTCAATAATAAAGGTGTTATTTTGTGCACAGAAAAAGGAATAGATTGGATGGGACTGCGAATGGAGGGGGAACAGACAGGAGGTGGGGTCTGCTGGGTGTCTCTGCTGCCCAGCAGGGTGCTAGGAGAGCCTCACTCTCTGCTCCTGCCAGGTGCTCTACCTGAGTAGAGGTAGTGTCCAGGTCACGGGCTGCAGCCACTTGCTAGACTCCCGCTAGCAACGCTGGAATGTAACTGCACCCCGTTGTGTCTGTGTGTGATGGGCAGCTCTGATCAGCACCGCATATTGTATACAATTCATAAAGTATCTTTTGAAGAAGATTGATTTTATTACCGTATATTGATCGTCGCCGTCATGATTGTTCTGTTTGTTTTTAATTTGACAATAACAGGCATGGGGTTTTCACTGCAGACATTTTGTGAATGACTTGAGGATGGGGGGTGTGATTCAGATACAAATAAAACGTTACCTTTTTCTACTGACAAACAAAGTCATTGTCTTGCTTAGGCAACCAAAGATAAATCTTTAAAGATTATTTTTCTAATTGACGTAACATAATCCAGTTTCTTACTGTTCGGTTCTAATTGGCTGTACTTAATAGTATGAGCCAAAGCATGAACATGGATGTTAAGATTCAGTGATATCTTTTAAGACTGGCTAGGTTTTGATCCAGGCCTTTTTATGCAAAGGTTTGTTGCGATTGGTACTTTCTCCAAAATAAGGCGAAATATATTTTTTGAAAAATGAACTGGAAAATGTGAAATTGTATTGTAACTCGATGTTAATTCATCACAAATTCTGAATTCGCCTTTCTGTATTCATTCCCCCTGGCTTCTCCTTCAGATCCATACATCATCTGTGTACCTTTTCTCAGGTTCTCATCTTTTTTACTTAAATCTGTACATTTGATTTTCTCAATTTCTCATTGAAATACATAACTTTTTCTTTTTTTACTTTGGGGATAATGTTTCAATTAAATATTTGTATTTTCAAGATTTGTCATATGAGGTGGTAATAAATTGATGTTATACGAACCCATTTGATGTCTGAATTATAAATCCTTTAAAAATACACCATCTCAATAAATTAGAATATTTTGGAACAGAAAATTGAAAATCGTATTTAAATTCATTACACCCAAAGTGAAATATGTCAAGCCTTTAATTGTTTTCATTTGGATTATCAGTGTTTTATCGAGTCCAAAGTCAGAAAGCCGTCTATCTAGACGTTTTAGAGCACTTAATGATTCCTTCTGCCGACAAGATTTATGGAGTTGCTGATATCATTTTCCAGCAGGACTTTGCAGCTGCCCACACTGCCAAAGTATATGTATAATTAATACCTGGTTTAATGACCATAGGACTAGTGTGCTTGATTGGCCAGCAAACTGCCTGATCTCAACCCCAGACCTCACAATATCTTGGGAGGGAGGATCTACAATAGATTATAGGCCAACTATAATGGCGAGAGTTCAGGGATACCTGTTTTTATGGCATGCCTGGCGAGTTCTGCATCGTTGATACGAACCGTGTGTTAGTTGGACGAAATTACCACAAGGGGGCGTGCCAGCACCATAATGGTTTCGTAAATTTCGAATTCTAACATGTGCGTCGAGCTGAAACGAAACAAGCTATGGAACATTGGGTGGAAGAAGGAACATGCATAAAAAAATAAATAAAAACATGCATAGATGACAATGATGACCACACACAAATAGTTTAGCATTTAAAGATTGATATTCCCTCATGTGTTTACCATCATCAATGTTTGATTTCATCTCTCTAATTCCTTAAAACGAGACACACAGACACACACACGCATACAAACACACACACACACACACACACACACACACACACACACACATACACACACTCATTTCCACATAATTACATTGATGACTCCGTGTCCTCTGTTAAAATCATTACAATGAAAACACACACAGGCAACAGACATAATGAAACACCAAAGCCCTAATCCTGTTGTTTTGAACAAGCACCGTACAAACCTAGGCACGTCCGGGCACACACACACACACACTCACACTCACGCACACGCACGCACACACACACACACACACACACACACACACACACACACACACACACACACACACACACACACACACACACACACACTCACACACGCTAACACAACATTCAACCTTCCAATTATTCTGTCCACTTTGTAATTTTCTACTTTAAACAAAAAACATAAGGAAATAGACAATAGCTTGCAGCCGTTTTCCCATTGTTGAAAATCCAACTTAGTCTCAAATGCAAAGTCATGTTTCATGAATACATGGACTCCTAATAACTCTAAGCAACTTCAAACTCATCACACAGCTGTTAAAATATTTGAGAATCGAGATTGGGATCTTGAACAGAACATGTTCACATATGTGCCTAGTGGCATTGTTTTTATTGTTTTCTGATCCAAATGTATGGACTTCTCTCAAGTAGAAGTAATCATTTAGCAGTTTGTTAACTGGGAAATCTTAACAAAATGCAGAATATGAGGGGGTCCTGTGTTTAACCTTGTGGGGGTTAGGTGGGCTTCTAGTACACTGTAGGTTTGAGGAGCTTATTGTATGAATAATTACCATAAATTAAATCAGACACTTGTTTTTTTAATATAGAGTTTACTGCGTTTCAATCACAATAAGATACGTATTCATGTGATACATTATTTAATCCGGCATGGGGAGGAAAAAAAATGGGGCTTTTAAGCCATGAATGTAAACAAACAACATGACCTAAACAGGATAGCTGTACAGCCTAATGTAAGTCCAAACAGCATCAATGCTGTGTCTATTAATATGGACGGAATATTTATCAAAAATTACATTTTCAAATAACAGATGAAAATGACAATGAATGAACGAATGAACACATCAACATATTATGGTGACAATATCATGGATCAGATAATAATGAATATTGGAAGGTGAGGTTTTAAATAAAGAGATTCAGATTTGCCCACTATCATACAAGGTAAATCAATGGTAGACTGACAAAGAACAAGGCTTGTATGTCAGAATCCTTTTGATAGGACTCAAGAGAGTTGAAAAAACATATACTGTTACCCAATGAAAAATGTGTTGGGATGTTTCAAACACAGCAATGTCTAGAGATAATGACCAAAAACAACATTACAACAAAATTACTGACATTCAAATGCTCCTATTCTTCTGGAATGGAGTCGGTCAATGCAGAGCGATGTCACTATGCACAAGCTCATACATTAAAACTCTTATTAACCCAAATAATTCCACTGGGTAACGTGTAACATGTGTATTGAAAAATGGGTCCTTCATTTGCCATAAAGGTGTGTGTGAGTGATAGAAATATTGTGTGTGCGTGTGTGTGTGTGTGTGTGTGTGTGTGTGTGTGTGTGTTTGTGTGTGTGTGTGTGTCTCTCTGTGTATGTGGGCCTCTGTGTATGTGTGTGTGAGAGGTACAGATAGAGATATTGAGATATTGTGTGTGTGTGTGTGTGTGTGTGTGTGTGTGTGTGTGTGTGTGTGTGTGTGTGTGTGTGTGTGTGTGGGCATGCTGGTCCGGCCGCACTCCCAGCTATAGGATGTGCGCTCACCATTTTTCCAAGGTCTGCATGGTGGCCCTCCATCTGTGGCACTCAGGGGATTACAGCCAATCTGTCTGTCTGCCTCTCGAAGTGCTGACGGCCAGCGCAGGCCCCAGATTAACACTGCGCCGGTGGGGGGAGTGGCTGGTGGTGCTTGGGGTTGGGGTGATGCCACTGGTGGTGCTGGTGGTGGGGCCGTGGGCCGCGGCTATGTGTATGGGTTGAGTGCCGCGGGGGGCGCAGACTTTAGTAGAGATTGTCCCACAACTGGTGGGACAAAAAGAGAGAGAGAGAGAGAGAGAGAGAGAGAGAGAGAGAGAGAGAGAGAGAACGAAAGGAAGACTGACCACAACACATGATGTGCATCAAGCCCACAGCCTTCTCCACTTCTCCCCAGAGGAACACAGGGCGTCCATGTCCAGTGGAGACAGGATGAAGAGTAGAGGGGGAGGAGGGGGGGGGGGGGGGGGGGGGGGAGAGTCGACAGAAGGGGCAATGCAGATTAGAGTGTTGCTATATGGGGGGGGTTAGACAGATATATAGATGGCTGTGTGCGTGCGTAAGGGATAGAGACGGGAGGAGGAAGGGGAGTTGGGAGGAGAGGGAATGGGGGCAGCGGGGTCAGATTAGATTGCTGCAACATGCAGGCGGTGGGATTAACGTGGCATCGAGACATGGCCGGTAGGAGGGGGCGACCAAATGAGGGGTCTCTTTGGGATCGGGGGAGGAGTGTAATTTGGTGGTTGGTGGTGGTGGCGGGGTGGAGGTGTTGGTGGTGGTGGTGGTGGTGGAGGTGTTGGTGGTGGTGGTGGTGGTGGAGGTGTTGGTGGTGTCGTGGTGGTAGTGTTGGTGGGGGTGTTGGTGTTGGTGGTGGTGGTGGTGGTGGTTGAGGTGTTGGTGGTGGTGGTTGAGGTGTTGGTTGAGGTGTTGGTGGTGTTGGTGGTGGTGGTGGTGGTGGTGGTGGTGGTGGAGGTGTTGGTGGTGGTGGTGGTGGTGGAGGTGTTGGTGGTGGTGGTGGTGGTGGTGGTGGTGGTGGTGGTGGTGGAGGTGTTGGTGGTGGTGGTGGTGGTGGAGGTGTTGGTGGTGGTGGTGGTGGTGGTGGTGGTGGTGGTGGTGGTGGAGGTGTTGGT
>NC_082397.1:22031216-22041216 GCF_031168955.1 Gadus macrocephalus
CAGGGAGAAGCAGAAGCACTGCAGATGTGGCTAGATCTTCAACGACACCGAATAGAGGAACTGGCGAGGCCAGAAGACACCAGCCGCGCACCTGATTTAAGCCAATCAATGTTCAATGTATTTGTAAATGATCTAACCATGTAATGGTACTGGCCTACAAGGCGGTCAATGGAACTGCCCCCGCCTACCTCCAAGCGTTAGTCAGACCACACACCCCAGCTCGAGCACTCCGCTCAACTACCTCAGCTGGACGATGGTACCACCATCGCTAAGAGCCAGCAAAGGTTGATAATCAGAGTCACAACTCTTCTCTGTTTAGGCACTGCAAGGGTGGAACGATCTCCCTGCCGAGGCCAGGGCCGCAGAGTCGCTCACCAGCTTCAAGGCGACGCAAAAGACTCAAGACTCACCTGTTCAGACTTCACCTCGAATCTGCATCGCCTCCCACCTTACACCCCACCGGTTTTACGCACTTATTGTATGTTGTACGTCCTTGCACTTTAAAATAGTACTTAGCATTGTGTAGCATCTTATCCTAGCTAGCTTTGTTGTACACGGGGAATGGGTTAACAGAGCGATTGCTAATGCTTGGCACTTGGTTCTATGAACATCCTTACTTTACCGATATATTGTTGTTTCTCTTCTGACAAATGTACATATTGTCACTTTGCGTCTGCTAAATGCCCCAATGGTAATGTAATCATCCAAGTACCTTTAGATGATAATGGTTGAGTTTTAACACAAGGAATGGCTGAATGAGACGACGGTTTTGTGTTTTCCGAAGGCGGGAGCTGGCTGCTGCCATGCTGTATGATGGACCTTTGACCCATGTTGAGTATTTCCTTTTTTTTATTTCAATTTGAAACGGGTCAAACTTTAATTAACGATGCTTGTTGTCCCATGATGCATTGCGCCAGCGCCGAGCATCTGTCGCCGGGAACATTGGAAACAGTTTGAGAGAGAGTGAGAGGAGAGAAGAGAGAGGGGAGAGAGAGAGGGAAAGAGAGAGAGAGAGAGAGAGAGAGAGAGAGAGAGAGAGAGAGAGAGAGAGAGAGAGAGAGAGGGGGGGGGGGAGAGAAAGAGAGAGAGAGAGAGAGAGAGAGAGAGAGAGAGAGAGAGGGGGGGGGGGGAGAGAGCGCAATCCTATGTAAATCCTATGGAGGGAGAGAGGTCGAGATGGAAAGGGGACCAGTGATGAGAGAGATGGAAAAAAGGAAGAGAACATGGGAAGAGTGAGAGTATGGAGAGGAAGACGGGAGGAGGAAGACGCAGAGGAGGAAGAGGAGCCAGAGACAGTAATCCTGTCTAATTCACTTAGTGTTGCGCTGATAGAGCTGGACACTAAGAGGATTGGAACATTCTCCAAATTAGATCAGCAAGAATAACAAACTGCAAGGAGAGGAGGTATGAATAGATACATGATGCGGTATGTCAGGAAGGAGGGCATGAAGAAATGCATGATGGGGTTCGTCAGGGAACGGGGCATGAAGAAATGCATGATGGTATATGTCAGGGAACGGGGCATGAAGAAATGCATGATGGGATATGTCAGGGAACGGGGCATGAAGAAATGCATGATGGGATATGTCAGGGAACGGGGCATGAAGAAATGCATGATGGGATACGTCAGGGAACGGGGCATGAAGAAATGCATGATGGGATATGTCAGGGAACGGGGCATGAAGAAATGCATGATGGGATATGTCAGGGAACGGGGCATGAAGAAAAGCATGATGGGATTTCAGGATTTTGCAGGGAGAAGGTCCTGATGGGATACCATGGCGATGAAGATGATGGCAAAAGAAACTCAGAGCAGGAAAGATTGAACATTGAACACATGACAGTATATACCAAACCCTCCTGTAATCCAGACACCCATTTGGGTCCAAGTCATCATTATCTGACTTTCACTATTAGTGATATTAGCGAGGTGTTAAATTGTAATCTGCAGTAATGACCTTAGCCGAAGTGTATAACATTGTAGACAGTGGCTGCCTGATCCATTCATACTTTAATACTGATCCAGTTACCACCAGCTAGCCACAGATCACACACACACACACACACACACACACACACACACACACACACACACACACACACACACGCACACACACACACACACACACACACACACACACACACACACACACACACTCGCACACACACAAACACACACACAGACACATACACACACACGCACACACACACACACACACACACACACAAATACAGATTTCCAATAAATTCTTAAATATGAACTAAATAAAAATATGAATTGCACAGTACAACAGATGCAAAAGGGAATTTCTTTTAATTAAGTCCATCCCTATTACAGTCAGAAAACAAATTCTTGCGGCGAGTGATTTTGTAATTGCCATACAAGGGACCACCCGAGAGGTGGAGATAGGGACTGAAGTTGGCGGTGCAGGAGAGAGGGATTGGAAGAAGAGGAAGCTAGAGAAGGCGGAAGAAGGGGTTTGTGTTGGGGGTGGGGGGGTGGAGGGGGTCTGGATGATTACAATGTGCATGGGGAGCTCCGGGACCGCCCGCATGTTTTGTAGGGAGGGATTAGATGGGAGAAGAAATGAATCATATTTAAGTCCTGAGTGTGTCTGTTTCTCTCTCTGCCCTCTCTGCTCCCCAGGCCATATGCTGCCCCCAGGGATTATCTGTCTATCTATCTACAGTATATTCTATCTGTGGATCTGTTCTATCTACCTATCTCTCTATGACTATATATAATAGTCTATCTATCAATCAATCAATCAATCAATAAATCTATCTATCTATCTATCTATCTATCTATCTATCTATCTATCTATCTATCTATCTATCTATCTATCTGTCTGTCTGTCTGTCTGTCTGTCTGTCTGTCTGTCTGTCTGTCTGTCTGTCTGTCTGTCTGTCTGTCTGTCTGTCTGTCTATCTATCTATCTATCTATCTATCCATCTATCTATCTATCTATCACGCACACACACACACACACACACATACACACGCACACACACACACACACACACAAACACACACACACACACAAATCTACGGACGGACAGACATCCGTCCGTCAGTCAGTCAGTCAGTCTGTCTGTCTGTCTGGTATATCTATATATTTATATAGCTATCTATCTATCTATCTAAATTATATACAGTATATATATATATAAAATATATATCTATATATATAAAGCATACATCTATCTATCCATCAGTTTGTCTATCTGTGTGTCTGTATGTCTTACGTAAAGGGATTTCCATCCACATGTGGTTGTGGCAAAACGTCCCAAGAAATCCTTACAGGGGCGATATGACACCCAAATCTGTAATATGGTTACACAAATTGTTAATGATGTTTCCACTAAGGATTCACGCAATTACGGCATGTAATGTGTGTTTAAATGCCTTTCAGAATAATTCCATTCATAAATAAAAGCGACGTAATCCATTTGGATCAACAAGGCTTACTCAGTTGATCAGACTAAAACGTTTGTGTGAAAACATGTGAATGAGATGAGATTGGTGTGAGCAAGTGAGGGGATGGTTGTTTGAGGATTTTGCTTATGCAATTCATACTTTTCCCCTTTACCTCATCCTTTACACATCTTACGGATTTTTATACCCATCGGATGTAATCAAATCTATATGTATTGCTCATCACATCGCAATGTACTTCATTTTTTACCTAATTGTGCTTCTCTTTTCGGGTGGTGCCAAACTGAAGTTGTAGGCTGAGCGCTGAGTCACTGCGGGCCTAAAACCAGCTCTCTGTTGTGACCCCAGACAGTTGAACTCTGCCCTATTTGTAGAGCAGGGTTATGCTGTCCTGAACCTTTTAAAGGCTCAAGCAAACGCTACAACACAACAACTATTTAACGCAATTCACAGATCTAAAAACCCGGTGGAGCCCAGCTCCAGGAACTAAGTGTGTTTTAATGGGTTCTTATATCTTTCCCTCCCTCACTGTCCTCTCATTCCTAGCTTATACACTCCAAACCTCCCGTATGCAACATTAGGCTTCAACTAGGTCTAGATGGTCATTATTGTCTTTGTGTTCCCATCGTGTACTCCCTAAACACTTGATTCAGGCGCCCACGTTCAATAACCACTGATCCTCATGCAGTCATCTCAATTGTAAAACTCCATCTGACCAAGTCCTAAACAATTACAACCGCAATCAAACGCATCAAAGTCAATGAAAGGTAGCACCTTTTTCATGAAATCGTTTTAATGTTCCAGAAAAACGGCAGCTAGCTAGCATGTTAGTCGTGAGACCGGTTCAACACAAAAGACATAACAGATGAAATATACAAAAGAAGAAAAATTCATTCATGTCAGAAAAAGAGAAGCGAGAGAGGATTATAAAGAATGCAAAAAGGTAAAGTAGATAGAAGCAGACACAGCAATGTATCTTATTACTGCTACTTGCATTAAATAACCCCTGAGTTTGAAAAAAATAAGGTACGATGAAGTACTGAAAAATTTACGAAACTACAAAAATAAACTGGAAAATATTAACTTAAAAAGTTGGCAGTTGTCTAGTAGAGAGATTGTTTGGTGGAGGGCCCATGTAACAATATATTGTAGATGGCATTTTTCAAGTAAAGTTTTAATATTTACAGGAGAACAACACAAAAATGTATTAGCAATAATAACAAATGTCGGCCGAAGACATAGAATTAATACTGATAATAATTCTGATAATATTAACTTGAAAACAATTTACCACAATTTCAACCTTAAGGAATTCACAATTACATTTTTTACGAAACATCATCATGTTTTAGTCTAATACGAAAATAAAGATCAAACACCAAACACATATACACTAGTCACCATCACATTTTCACAGGTCGGAGCTGAGAGAGACAAAGCCTCTTGGCAGGGGGCTGCAGGTGGAGTCACCGGCAGTGCCCTCCCTTCCTCTGCTGCAGTCCTCTCACCTGCCACACACTTGAACCTTCAAAATGGGTTGTTTTATTTTTGTTCAATGGGAGATTTCTAAAAAATGGTGCAGGGTCGATTTTTTTAAATTATTTTTTTATGACAATCTGTCAACATTCCCACCAGGTTAGCATTCACTGGAAGCATGACCATTTTCCCAAACAGCCACAAATAAGTATTGAGTGGGTTCAAACTAAAAGCTCGGGGGGGGGGGGGGGGGCAGGGGCATTTTACACACAACTATTCATAAAGGCAACAGGTTATTTTACTGCAGTGACTTGGTTAGTTACCAACACTATCGTCAGTCTCCCCTTCCGATTGGTCGGCCCGATCAGAAGGTCCAACTCAATACAAAGGACTATTGTTTCAGCACTCTAAGCTGTCTCACTGGTTAGATGTTGAGAATAACTGTCAGCCATAAGGACACCAACTTCTGCCTGCCTTTTGTGTTTGTCTAATGGGGGATAAGCAGCGTTGCCTTGCGAGCTGTTGGAGTCAGCTCAGGGATGGTCGTATAAAAGCAGCTTTTGAAAATAAATACATCATAGAAGTCAGGGTCATCATCTCGTATCCTGAACCAGTTTCCTGTTTTTTTAAGGAAAAAACATGGAAGCGCTCTTATTTCAGGGTCTTTTCTCAGACATTACACAGACACAGTATTGGCTGCTGCTACATGGAGGCCCTGTGTGTGTGGTGCTGTGGTATTGAGGGCGTAGCGGGCACTGTGTTAGATTGAATCCAAGGCAATTGCAATTGAAGTTGATTCCCGGTGAACTAGGTTTTATGATTTAGTACATTTCAATCACTTAAATTGTCTATCAATTGAATCAAGTTTAAGTCTCTGTTCAACATCGCTATCAACTTTCTTTGTTACAATCACAGAGCCAAAAAATACCAGATTGCAACTACAAACGGCTGTCATTCGTTGCTGTTGTTTTTTCTTGGTTTTTCATTAATCAATCTAAACGTCCACACATCATCTTGAGTATTGTTCACCTGGCATGATGTTCCCTTCCTCAGCTACACCTTTCCCGCCGCCACCCCATCCCCTCTAACCCCACCTCCTGCACATCAATCTACAAGACCTGGAACTTCCAGGAGTTCTGGTCTTTGTAGTCCAGACAGTCAGTGGCATTGAAATTGAGCTTCCAGGCAGTTTGGTCCTTGTAGTCCAGACAATCAACAGCGCCGAAGCCCAGCGAGGCGGCCGTGTAGCCCTGGGAGGACAGCGAGGCGGGGGACTGGCTGAGAGGCCCCCCCATGGAGGAGGCGGTGATGGGGCTCAGGGCGCCCCCGGTGCCCGACAGCTGGGGGTGCATGGGGGACAGGTAGGAGCTGCAGTCCAGGCCCGTGAAGTAGGACGAGGAGCCGGCGTAGCTCTGGCTGTAGGCCGGGGCCTGGCTGTAGGCCATGGGGTAGCCCCCCGAGCGCTGCATGCAGTTGCCCGAGGACACGGACAGGGGGTCCGGCAGCGGGGAGATGGAGGCCGGGCTCCAGATGGACACGGTGGCGCTGGCCGCGCTGGCGCTGGGCATGGTGATGGAGGTGCCCGGGGGAGGGGGCTGGGGGCTGTAGGGCCCGTTGCCCACGTTGACCGAGGCATCGTTGTTGAGGTCGCGCGACGGGGACGCCTTCTTCTTGGGAGGCCGCGGTTTGGACTGGCCGGTGCTCTGCTGCTGCTGCTGGCGGCACTTGGCCCTGCGGTTCTTGAACCAGACCTGGAGGGGGCAGGGGGGGCGGAGTTTAGTATGTTTCCACCATCAAATGCTGCTTCAACATTGTCATTGAGAACTGTATTTGGTTCGTATCCAAGTAATGTATCCACATAATATATTTATAAATGAATGTATGGCTATGTATTAAAGCTGCAGTCAGTAATGTATAACTCACATCAGTTTGTTTTGATCGATTGTGATTTGATAGATTCTCACGGTTCTGATGCCTCCGTTAGACTATTGATGATTGTTTGAGAGACTATTGCTGATTGTTTGAGAGACTGCATGAAAAGAGAGATAAGACTCAACCACGACTCAATCAAAACAAAGTGGGACTTTATAAAAATCGATGATTGCAGCTTTAAATCTAAACCAAAAAATCTCGACAGTGGAAGTTCCGTGACTTAATGGTTACCTGGACGCGGGACTCGGGCAAGTTGATTTTCAGGGCCACTTCCTCCCTCATGAAGATGTCCGGGTAGCGCGTCTTGGCAAACAGCGCCTCCAGGATGTCCAACTGAGCGCGGGTGAAGGTGGTGCGCTCCCTGCGCTGCTTGCGCGGTGTGTCTGCGGAAAGGAAATTAAATAAATCAGTTCTCCTGTTCTACTTAAAAATATAACGAAGGTCTTTTTCTTTTTTTAAAATAGATTGGTTTTGACTGGTATTTTTTTGGAAGCCAAGAGTCCTTCTGGATGAAGTACATTTTTATTATTTAGTGGTGCATGGAATGCAAGTAATAGGCAAAGTTTTGCATGTTAAAAATATGCAACTAATTTTTTCGTTATTTTCTGTGTTCGTAGACTATTCTGCGTCGAAGTAATATTATATTATAGTTTACCGCAAGTTGATATGTTGCTCGATCTCCTTGTTTTAGGCTACTATGTAGATACTTCTAAAGCGTAAAATATATCTTTCTTTCGTCTTTCGTTTTCGTTTTTCTGTCTGAAAATATTTAACATTTAAAAGTCTGAAATTTCACAATACAAGGCAGGTTTAATCTAAATATTTAAGAAACGGGGGGTCTTCGAAACCAACCAAACGAAATAATGATGTAAGAAATCTGTGAAGTTTTTTTAAATGATAAGTAAGAGTCAGAGTAAATATTAGAGTGGACAGATGTTGGTGAACCCAGCAGAGACGCGGTGCCCAGTATCCAAACACACCCTGGCATTGAGAGGAACTCAGACCGCATAAATAGGTTACATCTATAAAGTAACAGATTGCAGACGTTTTGGGGATTTGAAGTAAGTGTGTGAGCAGGCTGTGCTTTCATTCACACGTTGTATTGTTCTTTGATTCTATAATCCGCCACATTTATAGGTCAAGTGAACACATGTTTTGGTGGCAGAATAAATATACACACATCGAGTCAATTTCATTTAAACCATTCACATTCATAAAAATAACCCTCCACCAAAATATAAAACCCATTGAAATTTCGTTCCTGTCAAAGTTAGTAACTTTCATATCAAGGCCTTTTACGCACCAATTACGCGCACTGCATTTTCCACTTCCCTTTTACACAAGCATTAAATGAATGTGTCTACCCATTAAATACAAAACAAAATACAATTATCCAAGTACATTGCACAAATGAAAAAATTTATATATATATTCATGACTTACTGGGATATCCGACGGCGCTGTGAAGGAGATCCATGCCCTGGCCGGAGAGCGTTAACCCGTTCACGGCGTAATGTGGTTGCTTAATGTAGGACATCATTCCTCTGCCGGCTTTAAAACGCTCCCTCACTCACTAACTCTCTCTCCGTCTCTCTGACCGGGGGCCGGGTCTCCGAGCTAGTCTCTCTCTCTCTCTCTCTCTCTCTCTCTCTCTCTCTCTCTCTCTCTCTCTCTCTCTCTCTCTCTCTCTCTCTCTCTCTCTCTCTCTCTCTCTCTCTCTCTCTCTCTCTCTCTCTCTCTCTCTCTCTCTCTCTCTCTCTCTCTCTCTCTCTCTCTCGCTCTCTCTGTCTCTCTCTCCCTCTCTCTATTTATCGCACCCTCCCTCTTTTTTCCACTTCTCGTATTCGTCCGGCACCCTCGCCTTTAAAGCTCTAATATCGTTCTGCTGCTGTTGTTGCCCCTGTTGTTGCTGTTGTGGTTGTTATTCCCACTAGGCTCCGACCGTTAGGCTATAGGCCTATCCGATAGACTGTCCTGGGGTCAGTGGTAAACCAAGGAAACACACCTGTTGTCACTCTCAAAAGTTCACCAAACAATCTAATACAAACTCTAACGCGTTGTAGGCCTATAACTCAATATCAGAGCTGTTTTGTCCTATGAGTGGAGTTTGAAGGAACCGGCTGAAGTCGGTCAGAAGTCCCGGTCCGGTAGTTATTATTATCTGTGGTCCGGTGCCTGCAGGGACGGAGCGGGTCGAAGAGAGATGCCGGTAAGCCGCCTGCGGGGTAGAAGTGAGGCAAACAGGAGAAGGCTGGCTAATTAGAAACAACTTCTTACAGGGTAGATGATCAGACCCCTCCTTCTTTCCTCCCTCCCTCCTTCCCTTCTCCTTACCCCTCCTCCCCTCCCTCTGCGCTGAGCATGACGCACACAGGTAGTCCAGCATAGGAATATTAAACAAGGAGCACACTTTGTAAATATATTTACATGTTACTCCCGCGTAGCCTAACAAAGTGATTATTAGTCAAGTTTCATCTCGATAATAACGGGTTTCTTATGGCATCCTATAGGCACAGTAAACAGTAGTCTTATATAACGTTCATATCCATTTCATATGATTAGTAAATGAGGGAAACTCAAGTTATTATGGAGTGAAATAAAGATTTGTTTCTTTTTTAATGTTTACTCTGAAAAAGTCAATTGCTAATAATAGGTGTATTATTAACAACTACAAAAAGGCTCATGGGAGGCGTCGAACTGCTGGAAAAGGTGTCAGTTTTCGATTGACTCCGTCCTATTTGGAAGACCTGTCGTCCGTCCAAAGATTGTCGTTTTGCAGCCCGTTAGGTTCCCGACTGGGACATGACACATGGCCTCCCTGAAGCTCTGGGGGCCGTTGGCCGAGTTCGGAGAGATGGAGCGACATGGAGAGACCGAGAGAGACCGGGAGAGACCAAAAGAGACTGATAGAGACCAAGTAAGACCGGGAGAGATCGAGAGATACCGAAAGGGACCTAGAGGGACTGAGAGAGGCTGAGAGAGACCGATAGGGACCAAGAGACACGGAGAGAGACCGGGAGTGACCGAGATAGACCAAGAGAGACCGAGAGAGACCGAGAAAGACCGAGAGAAACAAGGAGAGACCAGGAGAGAAGGGGTACAGGCCGGATTAAGGGGCACACAAAGGCCGCGTTGTTCTGCCGTTAAATCCCCTTC
>NC_082397.1:22051216-22121216 GCF_031168955.1 Gadus macrocephalus
ACATTTGGTTATGATGCATGTGATAATGCAACACCGTAAGGATCAGATTGCTGTTGCTTGTGATATCATTAACGTTGCTCAAACTTGCTCCATATTCTTTCAATTGTAGTTTTTTCAGTGGTTCTCAAAGTATTTTTGACCAAAGTATACCATTGTACTAATGTATAAGGCATATTTTCTAACCCTTTAAAGGGGACATATTATACCACCAGGTGTGAGTGTGATTAGCCTTACAAGCCGTCTCGAAAATCGGCCCCATATGACATCACTAGTGGGCATGTCCACTGTGCTGGATAGATGAGCAACGTTAACTTCGGTCCACTGGGTAGGCTGGTAGACTGATCTATCCAGCACAGATATAGGTGGACTAGCACCCTAGGCAGATTTTCTTGTAAGGCTAAAGACACTCACACCTGGTGGTATAACATGTCCCCTTTGAAGGTCCCCTTAAAGTATGGGACATGCTCTCATTGGAAATATGCAAGCGTAACCATAGTGATAATGTTAATGTCACTAGTACCCTGTGCAGTCCTTCAGAGTGTCCCTAGGGGTCCCTGTACCCTTACCGAGTGATCCTGTAGATCAGTGTCTGGGGTGCTGATTGCTGAGGTGACCGCTGCTACATGCTTAAGTGTGAGTGGATTAAGAAGCGGACCTGTTGCTGCTCCGCTGTCCAATCACCATCCTGCTGGACCTCTCTCTTCGTTTGTATTCCTGTCTTTTTTACCCTTTTTAACACTGGTCTCTCTCTCTCTCTCTCTCTCTCTCTCTCTCTCTCTCTCTCTCTCTCTCTCTCTCTGTCTTCCAGGTGGCTCGCCCTCACCCACAGACCTACTCTTCTGGAATCTTTGAATATTCTGGACGAGCGGACTACACTGATCCACCTCAACTGCTCTTATTCTCCTTTCTTCTGTTGGCTTTGTTTTAAATATGATTTAGCCATTGATATATTGATATCATATGTGGATTCAGTTCTTATACAAATAGGCTTCTTGCTTGAAATAACTAATAGCTACAATATTGTTTTCTGGCTCACATGCGAGTAACAGTCCATGCCTTTGATATATATATTTATATGTATATATTATATGTATTAAATATATTCATTAGCCATGGCAAGGCCGAGGCAGACAAACCAAGACAAATCCTTTCTTTTTAATTTTACGAATTTTCATTAACCCTTTTTCAAACAAACATGTGTATCTTCCCTGTACTTCTGTTAGCTACCTTTCAATAAAATCATAACGATCCCCTAGGGCTCATCCTCCCTGAGCAGGTGGCCTCGCGGGGCCCCCGGCCCCCACAGAACGACCAGGTGGTAAGCAGGTCCAGTGGCCATGGGGTGAACTGCACCGAGGCCAAGACATCAAGAGGGAGACAAGTAAGAGGCCTATCAGCGGCCTATCACTGCAACTTAGCGCAGCAGGCCCGCTAGTCGCTTTAAAAGAGACTCGGGAGCAGTTTGATGCTCTTGTCGAGAATCAACCATGAAAGCTCCTCAGGTGAGGATGGAGAGGTGGATAGCTCAGGATTTGTAATGATGACCCAAAGCACGTTCCTGTGTACCTTATCTTACTTATCTGTGTGGAAGAGGATGCTGCTGAGCATGGAGGCATGCAGCACAGACCTCTTGTTCATCTTCATTGCTTCTAATTATATGCCACAGTAAGAGGCTGTATTTCCAATATGCTATTATCATCTCTTAATTCATCTCTGGACTTACATAGGATTTAGGACTAATTATTTTATTTAACAAAGTAAAGGTCCTGATTGGCTAGCATGCACAATGCATTAGTGTCCGGCAGGTAAGTGAATATGCGAAAGTAATTAAGAAAGTAAGTGCTCATTTTAGTGTTCATCATGCCATTGTTCTGTCTCTGCTGTTGTCTTTGTCATTATGAAGATGAATGAATAAATAAAACAACAAAGATGCAACAAAGAACAGTGTTTCCTTTCAGTCCACTATATTTCTGTCGTACTGTGTGGTTGACTGATTGTGTGAGTGTCCGTTGCCTGTGTCTGTGCGAGCTTGATGGATCGGGGACGGGCAGGTCCGACACAGGTATCAGATAAATACTTCTGCTAAAATATATGGATCTTCAGAAAGAAATGTTCAAATAAATAGATACCGTACTATGAAGTGAGAAGTTGCTGCGGTATTTCCGTTTAAACCAACGACCACTAGCAGAATGTTCCAACACTGCCATCTATTGGAGCTAAAACGGAAATACAATTATCTGCTCTTTCCTACATTATCAATTGCTTATGTCATGTTGATCAAAATGTATTGTAATGGGTCTCTATTGAATAGTCTCACCCCTACAACATTTAGTTATTAGTTCATTGCATAAGTCTGTACATGCAAAATGGTTGAACAAGTTGTCATAATATGTCAGGCATATTTCTATACATTTCCATTAGACTTTTTTTCTAAATCTGTCCTGAATTGGTATATTGCTACCAGGTGAATCTTGACTTTGGTGGATCTCCTGAACCAATTTACTGGCAAGTATATATATAGCTGGAGCACAACACAATGTTACATTGTCTGACAATGGAAGGACAAGGAATTGGACAGGGTCAACAGCCAGAGAGAAGAAGTTGAGGAAGAGGAGTGAGGCTGGCTGAGAATTTGTGGCCCAACAGACAGGAACGTCAGGAGGTGTAGGAAGACTGCACTGTAATTCCTACAGCAATGCATGCACAGTTTACCCTAAGGAGATTTTCCTATGTTCACATTTCTAGCAATGACATGGTCTGTCAACAAATTACAGTACAAACAGTCAAAGTGTAAATGTGAATCTTGTCCAGTCTCTTGCAATCAATCTCCCACATACACTAAGGTGTAACTTACAATTTACAATAATTGTCTTCAAAACTTTAGCCATAGTTTACATCAGAACATTCCTCCAGAGTACACTGTTATATTGACAACATGACTAATCAATTTGACTGTCTTATCCGTACACAATGACACAAGGACTTGACATTGTGATGGCACTGACTGTTCATTGACAGATATTTACTTTTGAGAAACAAACTAAGGATTTTGAGCAAGAGACTGGCTTTTGCTATTTGTACGAATTGTTTTGAGAAATGCACTTACTGTTTTGCAAATTTAAATTCTGATCTGAGAAATGTACCAAAGCGACAGAGAAAAACTAATAACACGGAAATGCAAGTTTGATGCCCTCGATTTCAGACAGTTCACAAAGACAAAAGGGATATCTTAAAGAAGCTTGCAGCCAAGATCAACAGGAAATCTACCCTATTTGTCACTCATCGTTTCAGCTCCGGTCCATCTAAATAATTAGTAATAATTAATAATAATTATTAGACATCATGATTCAGACATTATACAAAATGCACGAGGCTTTCATTGATTTGCAATGATAATTAAATACTCTATGATCCCAGTTGGTTCATTACTAAAAGATAACTTGTTTTATTTATGGAATGAAAAAAAAAAAATGGAAATCAAACAAAATCCCCACCGAACGCAGATATTTCATTACAAACTTTATTCAGCAATGATGTATGTATGGTTGAAGGTCCCCCTGGGATGAAGGCATGAAGGAAACTGTGAGGGGGTCTAGATGGAGCACACGATATGAAACGACCTATAGCTAGAGTGGCGTCCCAGAGGTCCTGCTGTGCTGCGGTCTACTCCCGCTCCGCTATGGCCACCAGGTGAGTCTCGATCTCAGACTCAGACAGGGTCCTGTCAGGGGACAACATAACAGGTTCTGTGTGTTGAAGCCATGGGCCTTGATTCACCTCACCACCATCTTTCTATGAACACTGGCTAGCTCCTTTAATCTTTAAAATGGTCTTTAAGTTCCACATGTTGCTATAATCAGAGTGAAATATATTATAAATAAACGCACATGCATAGTCAACAAACATCAAACATAAACTTGATGTTGTTTTGTCAGACAAGTCGGAGCTCTGAAATTCCAACCTGTAATTCCAAGTTTGACAGTTAATTTCCTTTTTAACAAGTCAGAGCGTGTTTATTAGAGCTCTATATTCTTTATCAGAACCAAGATGGAGCCAAGATGGCGGCTTGGTGAATAAGGCACATTGTATAGAAGCATTGATGGCATTCTAAAAGTTCAGAGACTGCTTCAGGTTACCTGAACTTAATGTGTTCTTTGCTGACCAGGCCCACCTCCAAGTCAGTGGCCTTGAAGTCAGTGGAGAGGACAGAGGACAGGCAGGAGATACACAGCTGAGGAAGGAGAGACGTTGAGGGCGTATATTGACTGGAATTTACCCTCAGAAGTAAATGACAGGCCACTGTTGTCCCATGTTTGGGCCAAAGGGATACATTTTAGCAAGTATTTAACAAATATTTATTCTAATCATTGAAAGGCCCTTATCTTACCACCAGGTTTGAGTGGGATTAAAGACAGAATATGCCCAGCCTGGTGACATAATGACATCAAGTGGATGTATGCTGGATACATCAACCAGCCTACCCAGTGGCCTGTAGCAATTTGTTGTCTTGTCTGTCCATCATATACTGTATCTGGGATGAAACTTACATTTGTGATGTTATTATGTCACAGGGCAAGTCAGAAAATAATTAGGAGTCATTGCATTCATATTGTGCTTTTCAAGGCACTCAAAGCCCTTTAAATAGTGAGTGAGATTGTGTGAGGGGGGGTTATCATACCTCATACCCCTGACTACCAGCGGACCATCACTACACACCTGAATGGTTCTGTCTTGGCTCAGCTGGGGCTTCTTCTTCAGCTTCTTCTCCAGGTAGCCGTTGGCCTCCACGTGCTTGGGCCCCACCGCGATGCCCCTGAAACCACAGTAGTAGCCCGCCGGGTCCACCTTGTACAGCACCGGGCCTTGCTGGGGGTCCATGGACACCAGCATCATGCCTGGGGGGAGGGGAGTAGGAGAGAGGGGCAGGGGGATAGAGAGACAGAGAGAGAGAGAAGGGGCAAGGCATAGAGAGAGGTGGAGAAGGAAGGAGAGAGCACCTTTCAAAGTGAAACACTGGTATATTAGCATTGGTAATACTTTACAATGAGGGAAGATTGATAACCATTAATTAACATTAGTTAATGCAGAAATCAACATTAACTAATAAGAGTTAACATATGATCTAGTCATCATCTACAAATGGTAATGGGTGTTTACTTATAGTGTTCATGCTAACTAAGTTAATGGTGTTTTTGATAGCTCAATTATTCATTTATACAATATTTAATAGTGTTAGAGTTAGACTAACCCATTAACCGCATTAAAAACCCTAACTCCTATTCCAATTAGGGGTAGGAATCTCTTGGCACCTCACGATTCTATTCGATTCCGATTATGAGGTCAACGATTCGACTCTGATTATCGATGCATCTCGATGCAACAATTTTTTTTATGTACATTCCAAGCGGGATTTTCAAAAATATATATATACAACTGGGTTTGCTACTCAGAGTTTGCTAATCACTTCCTACTTTTGTGATGATCATTAAAGACAACAACAGATGAATTAACTTATCTAATATTTCATAAGAGAGAAAGCTTTTGTCACAAATATGACTTATGAACAATGCAATAATCAATGCAGCTTGCATTATAACACAATATGGAAGCATGCAAAAAATAGTTTTCAGTTTTATTTTCCTTCTAATCTTTCTTTTCTATGTCATTAAAGGAAAAGCTGCTCTTGAATTAGAAGGAGTTCTTGTGTCTGCCTGTGAGTTTGCACGCATGCTATGCGTAGGCTGAATCGCAATCGTGTCAAGACAAATCAGATTGGCCAATACACACTGAAGATAAATTCAATGATTTTAAAATGACAAAAATTATCCCTCTCTGGTGAACAGCATGTTGCAGCAGGCAAATATATTTTTTTTTCAAATTATATATTTTTTTAATTCCGATTATTAATTTATCTGCATCGAGACAGAATCGTTCTAGCGAGAATCGCGATGCATCGAAGAATCGATTCTTTTTCCCACCCCTAATTCCAATGCTAGATAATAATGCCTAATACTGCATCAACTAAGGTTAATTAATGGTTCATTAATGTACACTTATTTTAAAGTTGTAATTTTACTTCATAACATTTGTTTACATTAAAAAAGGAAACCTCTAATCATGTAGGATACATTAACATTGGACAAAGGGGCAGACTTTGTGAGGGACAGCATACAAATAACTATCATTCTGAACCCAACAGTCTTACAAATCCGACAAGCTCAAATCTGTGTGAGGGGCTTTACACTTTCTTTTGCTTTTTGGCTTTGAGCTGTAGACGTGCATTTGTCCCGACTGGAAAGCAACTGAAACCCCCACAAACTGGCTGACCATCCATTAGAAGGGACTAAACAAACTCAAAGTTCAGAAAGGCTATATGTAGGTAGATTATGATGTAATGGCTTCGACTGGGCAAAAACACATGAAACCAGAGTACACTCCCGCTATAAACTCCGGGATCAGAGACTAACCCGACAGCCAGGGGGCTACGGATCAGCTAGGCTAGGCTAAACCGACAGCCTAGGCTGTCGGGTTAGCCTAGCCTACCTGATCCTTAGCCTAGCCAGGCTAAGGATCTGAAACACGAAGGAATGATTAAAACCGTGTTGTGTGGTGGTCCGACAGTCGACGCAACGGTAGAAAACAGCGTTCTGGGGGAGGGCAGGGGGTCAGGGAACTCACAGCATCCCAGGGGCCTCATCTCGGCGTTCTGCGTGTACACCTGGCAGATGTCAGCCATGCGTCGACACAGGACGTCGGCGTTGATCTCGTAGCCAAACTTGTACTTCCACTCCCCTGCCTCCACGCGGGCGCGGTGCACCTGGGAACGGCTGTCCGCTGGGGGGGGGAGACACAGATGAGCCTCTTTGTCCTTACCACATGATCCAACCAATGAATGGATGTGCAGAGTTGACCTAGACTCTGCATAGCCACCCCTCTCCCATCCCTGCTACTTACTCAGGCCCTGTCCACACGAAGCCGAAACGGGCGAAACCGTTCCGGTTTCGATCTATCCGGTTTCGGAGTATCTCCGTAAAGATAAGCTTAAGTTAAGCGAAACCGGGTAGATCTGTAGAAACGCTGTAGTACACATGCCAGGCCCATAAGGGGCGCTGCTTCTGCTACAGAAATCCAGAAGAAAATTAAATAAGATGAAGAGGCGAGCATGCGCATAAAGGCTGCCCCCCGAACCACTAACAACACAAACAAACAGTCAGTCAACAGTCTCAATAAATAATGGCTTAGCAACGCAACAAGGGACATGATCTGCCGCAGAACGATTACAAGCCTGTAGTCCGCCATCATCTTTGTTGTTGTGAGTTCTGAGACTCCGCGGGCTTAACAGTCATTGGCTAGAGGGTCGAGGGGTGGGGCGATGACGTCATGGTTTACGGTTTCAGTCGGTTTCAGGCGTCCCCACGAATCCAAAACGAAACCGGGTAGATTTGAAACCACCTCCGAGGGTGGTTTCAGAAGTTTACGGTTTCGGTCAGCGGATTCGCCGGCTTCGTGTGGACGGAAGGCCGAACCGTACAAGACCTTTGCGGTTTCGCCATGAAATTGGCTTCGTGTGGACGGGGCCTTAGTAGTGTAGTTGGGTAGCATCTTATCCTAGCTATCTTTGTTGCATACAGGGAATGATTTAACCTAGCGATTGTTGGTGTTTGGCACTTGGTTGAATGAACATCCTTATTGTACCTACTGCGATACATTGTTTCGCCTTCTTCTGACAAATGTACGTCGCTTTGGATAGAAGCGTCTCCTAATTGCCCTAAATGTAAATGGGTGGTTTGCTCTCACAATAACAGCATGTCAGGTACAAGTACTAAGGTACAAAGACTAATATAAGGGAGACTATGAGAAAGGCCACAAGCATCTTTAAATTAATGCATGTGTGCGAGTGTGCAGGATTTATTGTGACTATGTGACAGCACATAACCCTGAATGTTTCATTTTTATTGAAACTATACTTAGCGACATTTAGGAGTAAAGCCTGCAGCTACATTCATAAGTAGCCGCAGATACTTGTACGCAAGTATGAGCGTCATGCTTTTTGGTAAAAACATACACATGACTCAGGCCTCACTGCATGTGTTTTGCAAACTTAGTACAAGTGCAGTGCATGTTGCGGTGAAGCGTGGTTTACCGCCGTGGCCCGTCATCACACAGCCGATGCGCGCGGTCAGCTTGAACATGTTGGTCATGGTGGACGCGTCCAGCAGCTTGTCCTGCAGCGGAGAAGCCATCCAGCACATTGACCGTTTCACAGTCATACAGATTCTCGTTATGAATGATTCCTGGTGCCCATGACTGCCCACAGTAGCGCACTATGAGGTCACTGCGATGGCAGCGATGATGAGGATAATGAATGATATAGTTTGGAATTGTGAGGATTTATACATATTGCTTCATTCAGTCAGCATTTTTTGGGGGGTGTATGGGTATCGATGACTCATGAAGTCAGCAGAATCTTGGCGTCACAACGCAGTCAGGCTTCACTTCCAAACAAGCTTTAAATTTGACGTGTGTGTGTGTGTGTGTGTGTGTGTGTGTGTGTGTGTGTGTGTGTGTGTGTGTGTGTGTGTGTGTGTGTGTGTGTGTGTGTGTGTGTGTGTGTGTGTGTGTGTGTGTGTGTGTGTGTGGTGTCTGTGGGTGTCTCTGCGCTTGTGTGTGCCAATATCTTACCGGTACTTTTTTCTGTGTGACCACCACAGCACAGTCTTCACCCCGGACTCCAACCGTAGTTAAACCACTCTGGGTGATGGCTTTGAATGCATATTCTATAACACAACCACACACACACACACACACACACACACACACACACACACACACACACACACACACAAACACTGAATTTAATAGTATGACAGTATGAATGAATTGATGAATGAATTGACTTTAGTAGTGCTCCATTGGCAATTGTAGAATAGCGCTATACAGGTGTGTACTGGCCATCACATCCACTCGGGTTTTCCAATGGTAGCCTACAAACTTTGAAAATATGTAGTATAATCAAGATGGGTCTTTGGCAAATTCTAGAAACGTCTCACCGACTTGGTAGAGGCGACCATCGGGCGAAAAGATGGTGATGTGTCTGTCGAAGCCGGGGTTGGAACCGCGAGACATTTTTCCTGCTTCTGAGGACGGCGGCGGCCTTGGACGCTCCCGCTTGTCGAACTGCGCGTACCTGTGGATATTACACAATCAACACACTGTACGATCACGTTAATCGTTTCAACTTTCTAAGTGGAAAAATCGCTAAATGAATTACTTCGAATAGCAGCAACGTTGTTCAACTTTCGAAACCAAGCATTTTCATTACTTACTTTACTTTCAGTTTCTGTTTTTAAGTGAATCCGAGGATGGGCGCAGCCAATCGGAGAGCAGCAATAGGGAAGTCGCGTCACGTCATTGGTCAGATGACACCTGACTTTCACAAAACTGTAAAGTGCAGCCTTCACGCAGGCCATACTGCGTCTCATAGCTGGGATTTGGGGCAACAGGGGGATGGATCATGTTTTTTTCTTTCCCCCCCTCTACACGCCCCACTAGTCCTGTGTCGTTCCTCGCTGCTTGAGAAATAGAGAGAAGAGAGAGAGAGAGAGAGAGAGAGAGAGAGAGAGAGAGAGAGAGAGAGAGAGAGAGAGAGAGAGAGAGAGAGAGAGAGAGAGAGAGAGAGAGAGAGAGAGAGAGAGGAGAGGAGAGATCAGCATCCACCTGTCTCTGTAGGTCTAATGTCAGGCCGCAGTAGAGTAGGCTTTTGTCTCAGCGACAATAAACGGAAGAGAATGAACCTTGCAGCTTTTTCTGAGATGTGTGCGTAAGTTTTGCTCTTAATTTTATTTTACTCCTTAATGGGAAATCTTTCGGATTTGTTTAAATCATTTTGGCATGCTGCCTTACCTTAGTGTTGCACCTTTTTGAATTAAACCTACTCCAGTCAGTGAAAGTTTAATTGAATGGTCATTCATGGTTAATATAATATGATGTGTAAATCTGATTTTCTGCAGGGGCCACGGGGTCAAGGTGGTGGAGGTAGGGTGAGGATTTTTACCATTTTGTTTATTTAAAAAACAAAACCGGATGTTACTGATTAATAGTTAAGATGAACAAAATTAACATAAGGCTACTTTGTTGTGCGTGGGATTGTTTGCAAAAATGGTTGTGACAAATAATGTTAATATATTAAACATCTAATCATCATCATTCAGTAAATATTGTAAATATAACGTGTGTGCAGATTCAGTAAGTTCAGGAAATCTCAAAAAGCATACACACACGCACGCGCCCTCACACACACACACACACACACACACACACACACACACACACTCACACACACACACGGATGTCATTTACAGGTGTCACATTGTCAGAGTGTGTCACAACCACCTGCAGCCACCACCCACAAACCAGGAGTCACCTACTGGTCATCGCTTATCGAACCTTGACATGCTGAAGTGATCGAGTCATTCATAATGCAGATCTTAATCCTCAATTATAAATCACTATTTTTGAACAGAATTAATAGGGCAAATTAATTAGGAAGACCTACATGAATAAAATTATATTTCTTGTTTTTTATTAGGTGTTTTTTACAAGAAAACGTATTGCTATGAAACACATTGCAGCAAATTGAACATTATACCACATTTCCAAAAGAATAACAATATAACGTGTCCATGCAGTACCACGATTAACCTCTTGGTGATAAAAGCCGCGTGTTTTTACAGATTGATCTCGGCCAGCCGCTGGCCCCCCAGGGGCCCTTTGACGTCATCGTCCACAAGCTGTCTGACGTCATCGTGGAGTCCGAGCACGACCAACAATCTAAGCACCTCCTTGCCAACTTCCAGGTCTGACCACTGTTTAAAAAATAATAATTTGAAGGTGAACCAATGGAGAGCACTTCCGAAACAAAATGTGTTCTCCAAACAATGTGTCTGAAAACAAATTAATCTCAGAAGACTTGAATATGATCCACCAACAGTAACACAGTAATATTCCTAGTCCTTCTACCACATCCTTTGGTTTTCACACTTACCTTAACCCCACTGGTTGAATGTACAAAAAATATTAACATTTAACCAGTGTGAACAGGAATCAGAGAGAAGTCGAATAGCAGATAATTAGGGAGTATTAGGTGTCGATGAGGCAGATTATACAAGAGTGAAGGACAAGTGACGCCTAAGAATGTATCAGAGGTAAGAAGCAATGCCAGCATATGACGCGTAATGTGCATAAGTGACCAGGATTAATGAGCTTGGCAAAAAAACGAGTCACTAAACTCACAACTCACTACTGTCTCTCTCTCACACGTCTCCCTCATGGTCTCTCTCTCACAATCGCCCCCCCACTGTCTCTCTCTCACACTTTCACCCTCACTGTCTCCCTCTCACACATGCTCCCTAACTGTCTCTCTCTCTCACTCGCCCCCTCACTGTATCTCTCTCACACTCTCTCCTAAACTGTCTCTCTCTCACACTAGCTGCTTGGTGAGATACGTGTAAATCCTTTCATTCTCCTGCTATTCTCCTGATTGACCGTATGTGTGCACATTGCACAACATATCCTGACGTTTTTACCCTGAAACCCTGAAAAAATACTACCCCTGAGGTAGGAGGAAATGTACCGTCAATTATATTATGTGGAAATGAGGCATAGAAAGTCTGTATTTCTCCAAAAATATATAAATATACATATCACAGCTGCATGCTTATATAGATTTTTTTAATTTTTATTATCATTTACAACCAATTCAGACTTATTTACAATAGCCTTCCCAGATCCCTCCCTGCCGTCAATGCAAGTTAAAAACGCAGTCATTCGGTTACGCAGTCATTTGCCATGCCTTTCTTCTTTGTTGTTTCTTCTATTTGTCTCTAACTCAATCTTTCATGTTTCGGATGTTGTGGATGCAACAGAATATTATACAGAATATCTATGAATATCAAATGTTCAACTATAAAAGTACTTTAAAAAGTAAAATGTGCGATATTATAAAAAAATGATCTTGTATAAACAGATAAGTTAAAGATTCTCTCTCTCTCTCTCTCTCTCTCTCTCTCTCTCTCTCTCTCTCTCTCTCTCTCTCTCTCTCTCTCTCTCTCTCTCTCTCTCTCTCTCTCTCTCTCTCTCTCTCTTTGTGTAGAGCTACGTGTTGGCCCATCCCGGTACCGTTCTCCTTGACCCGCTGCCTGCCATGACTCGGCTCCTAGACCGCTTCGCATCCTACCGGATCATGAGCAATCTGCACAACTCCCTCAAAGGTGTGCAGAGCACACAACACACACTCAATTGACAATTCTTCATTAAGCACTTCTACAGTTTCTTACTCTTCGGTCATTTAGATTAAGATGGTAAGAATTAGACTTCCCGTAAACTTAATTAATTCTACATTCATGTATTAATGTAGTAGGGGCATAACCATTGGGCCTACATATTTAATAAGATACGGTTGTGGCCTCTGACACCAACCAAATTATTATGGGATTAGAATCCTGTTGTAATTCAAACCTGATAAAAAATACTGTAAATCTGTGTTTGAAAACTTGACACCTTGTAACAAAGGTTTTTTGCAACATTGAAAAAATAGATTATATCCTGCAAACATTATTTTGTGTTCTATTTTTCCTTTCCACAAAAAAGTGCTGAAAATGAAAACCTTGATCCTGGAGGCAGTACCATTTTGCTTTCTTTTTGCATTTTGTTACTCTGACGGACAGTCCAATCACATGTGACGTTGACCAGGCTGTGCAGGATTGACAGAGCTCTGCCAATAGACCTCTGAAGAACAAGTCCCGCCTTCGAGGGGACTTCAATTCATCTCACATCACATGTGTCTTCATTTTGTGTGTGACGGTGTGTTTCTGTGTTGAATGTGTGTTGTGGTTCCTGTCAGACTGGCGTATATGCAGCCCGCCGTACCTGGCCATCCACAGCTCCGGGGACTTGGCCTCCGTACAGACGGCCATGGAGGAGCAGGGCCTGAGCTTCCCTCTCAGTCAGTAGGACCCATCGCACCGTGAAGAACCACACCACCAAAACATGAATGTCCTAGGATGGGGAACACCTCAAAAGTCAATTTAAGGAGGAAGCAATCGCCTAAATCAAACCTTAAAGGGGAGATATTATGCTTATTCGACTTTTCCCTTTGCTTTAGACTGTTGATGTATGTTTAAATAGATTACGCCTTCTAAACTAGGAAAATCTAAATCCGAGCCAGGGGGATTATTCGCGCCCCACAGAATGCCCCTCAATAAGTGAAACAAATAAAGCCTGATAGGCCTGGGTTAGCGGGTGCAATAACCCATGTTTCACCTGAATCATGGGCTATTGATTCACCTGAAACAAGGGCTATGGTTTCAACTGAATCATGGGCTATTGTTTCACCTGAAACATGGGTTATTGTTTCACCTGAAACATGGGTTATTGTTTCACCTGAAACATGGGTTATTGTTTCACCTGAAACATGGGTTGGTTGGTGTCAGAGGCCACAACCGTATCTGAACCGTATCTGAAACATGGGTTATTGCACCCGCTTGTTCTGATTGGTGCAAAATAGTACCAGGTCTTTTCCTATTGCTTTAGTGTGCGCTTGCCCTTTAATATTACTAATTATAATACCTTTGTTTTTCCTCCAGTCTGTAAAACCAGAGTGGCCCATGGCTCGCTGTCCCACGAGGTCAGTCCGTGTTAACGTCAATATACATGTTGTGTTTAAATTGATCTTATCATTTGAAATGCATGTGTCCTCGTCTCCACGTCTTTCATTCTTTTGTGTGTTTATTTTTCATCTACCATTATGGAATGTAGGGTTTGGAGCTACATCTCTGTTGTGTTGATTCACCGATAGATGAATGACTTCAGGGTTTATGAGTTCATCCACTCACTCATGCTGTTGCGGTCGTCCCAGATGTGTCTGATCTTCAGCGCGGGCGGCCTGCCTGACGTCCGCCCCCCCTGCGTGCTGCAGAGCTTCGTGAGCCACGGCGCCGTGCTGCACAAGGTGTTCGTGGTGGGGGACCGACACTTCTGTGTTGAGAGACCCTCGCTCAAGAACTTCCCCTCTGGACCCTGCGGTCAGTCGTCACGCCCCCTCTAGTCCCAGGGGTAGATGTACAATACCGTTCAAAAGCTCGGGGTCACTTAGATATGTTCTTATTTTTTAAAGAATTTTTCTCTTTAATGAAGACAACATTAAATTAATCAGAAATACAGTCTAGACATTATGAATGTGGTAAATGTCTATTTTAGCTGGAAACGGCAGATTTTTTATGGAATATCTAGGTGTAGGCCTACAGAGGCCCCTTTCCAGCAACCGTCACTCCTGTGTTCTAATGGTAGGCCTACATTGTTTAGCTAATCGGGTAAAAGGCTAATTGATTATTAGAAAACCCCTTGTGCAATTATGTTAGCACAGCTGAAAACTGTTGAATCAAAGTGTGAGTTTTCATGGAAAACAAGAAATTGTCTGGGTGATACCAAACATTAGGAGGACGGTAGTGTATTCCTGACGCCCCAACCCCCGGGAAGCAAATGAGGGGCGCGCGTCAGCGAGATTCCAGTCAGCTGACGCCTCAATGTCATGTGTTGATTCTAGTCTTGGTTCTTCCTTTATTCATCGGGGATTAACAGACAGGAAGACCATCTTCTTCAACAGCCACGAGGTCTCCAAGCCAGAGTCCAGCTCCCACCTCACAGCGGTCAGTATTGAGAACACAATAGTGATGTAGGCTATTACTATCCTATCAAATATCATATATTCACCACGCTACTGTGTGAAATCCCTCAAATCCTTCCTAAAAAATAATTTATATTCTCTTGCATTTAAAGGCACCCAGTGCAACTTTATGTAAACATTCAATGAAAAATAAACATTCAATTTCTAGTCTTTTTTACACGTAGTAAGTTTCAATAACTCCATACCATTACATATCGACATTCAAGAAGCAAAGATGAGACGTCGTTGTGTGGTGAGAACTGATAGAAAATCGTAAACAACAACAATCGCCGGTGGGGAGAAGCCATTTTTCCATTGACTGGAAGCCTGCTTTATTTATTGTAGGTTACAAAAAATAAAGAAAATGGCGGCATTGTTGTTGTTATCGATTTTGTATCAGTTCTCACCACACAACGACGTCTCATCTTTGCTGCTTAAATGTCGGTATGTAATGGTATGGAGTTATTGAAACTTACTACGTGTAAAAAAGACTAGAAATTGAATGTTTATTTTTAAGCCTCGAAAGTTGCACTGGGTGCCTTTAACTCCATATACGTTTTTTTTTCATTATTTTCTAGTGTTCTTTTATATATTTTTTATTTTTTATAACTAGATAGTTGAATTGTACAGCACTTTGGTCAACTGTTGTTGTTTTTCAAGGGCTCTAAAATAAACATGAACTAAAAAAATAGACGAAAAGTACACCACTCAATGACATTGTTCCTGGGCTGAATGCCCCTCACAAGACAATGGCAAAAATCATTTGAGCGTTAAGCAATTGTCGTCCCCAGCTGGACGAGCAGACGCCCTGCCTACCGCCCCCCAGCTCAGAGGCCATGGCGGCGCTGGTCCAAGAGCTACGGGTCCAGCTGGGCATGGCTCTGTTCGGCGTGGACGTCATCATTGACATACGCACACACACGCTCACCGCCATCGACATCAACATCTTCCCCGGTAGGTTCAACAAGACACACACACGCACGCACGCACGCACGCACGCACGCACGCACGCACGCACGCACGCACACACACACACACACACACACACACACACACACACACACACACACACACACACACACACACACACACACACACACACACACACACACACACACACACACACACACACACACAGTGACTCTTCCTTGTTTTTCTTCAGGCTATGAGGGGGTCCCCCAGTTTTTCCCCTCCCTTCTGGACCACATCAAGAAAGTATTGGACCAGCGGTCCGGTGCAAGTGGTTTCCAACAGAACACCTGAATCTCTTAAAGGGCCAAAGGGGTAGCCTATGTGTGGCAAAACAGTTTAGTCCTGCTGCTGTCTGCACGGGGAGCTCACTGGTGTGGCCTCACCTGGCACCAATTAGAGCTTATCAATAACCTTGAATAGGTTATTCCGATCAACTGTGTGACTGTCCTCTCTATGTACACACATTCCTAACGGAGGGAACACAATCAAGTCCCAGACACAAGTCGCCTCTCACCTTTACCCTTAATGTGTTAACAGAACTAAAGAATACAAATTGGTTTAGTAGATTTTTTACCACAGCTTACAGATGATACAAAGAAGTAATTCACAATTTGTATTTATTAACAATTAGCATAGAGGAATAGACAACAGGCACAAAATACAGCACTCACATTGGCCAGTGATATTGCAATGTTTTTTTTTTATTGTTTTCTTCATTTTTTTAAATGTCCTCTATGCCCTCATCCCATCCACTCAACATTTCCTTTGCAGTATTTTGTTGCTGGTTTGTGAAAATATTTGAAACAGTTTTGCAGATTTGTGTGGAAAAAAACATACATGTTACATTTATTCGAGTAGTTCTTAGGTTTATCCCGAATTAACAAATATCTGATGATCTTTGGAAGAGGAATAGTAAAATGCGTTGTAACTGATTAACCATGTATTAATACAAGCCGCAAAGTAACTTTTCTGTGTTCAATACACAAATGTGTATTGTACACTAATCTTGTATATATTGACTTGTAATCTTTTATAGAAAATATATTATATTTAGAACCATATGATGCATTGTGATTACATATTAAAACACACCAAAGATTTGTTGTGATGTATTTGGCTGATTATTGCATTCACATGTCAATACATCTTATTGCAGACAGTAATGTGGCCCTCCAATGCTATTTCCTGTGCAAAGTGAATTCCCAACAAATGTCCACCTGGGGGCACTGTTGCTACTTATTTACATTTGACCTTGGCTTAGACAGGCAACAATGCTCCGAGCTTTACATAAAGGGATACCCACACACATGGTGATGTAACAGTCATCGCTGCAATTTGCCAATGTTTCCGTTATCATTATTAAATGACAAAAAATGGCTTCAGTGTCTCCCCTACTTCTCTGGTGCTCCGTGGCTTGTTCATATAAAGAGTGCAAAGCTAGCTGAGAACCTGAAGTGACACCTTGCAACCTTATTAAGCTCTTTGCGCATGACGTCCAGGCATTTGAACGCCATTAGGTTGATGCAATTTCCCATCAGCCTTTTGAATCTACGAGGTCACGTTGACCAGCTGACGCTCTCTCTCTGTGTCATCGCTGATCGTCCGAAACAGTCTGGTTTAAACAGTGCATGGGCCAGATAAAACACAACCCTCAACTTCAATTGGAACAAAACAGGGAGAGATATTGTTCAATCGATTAACATTGTTCAAAACGACATAAATAGGGCTACACATTGCTTACGTTAACAGTCAGAACAGCAAAACTAGTTAACACGCAGTTTTCCATTATTGCACAAAAAGATATATTCAAAGTAGATGTATATGTATACACACACATACATATACCTATATACATATATTTGTATCTATATATGTACATTAAATGTCGGAGAAAAAGTCCCAAAATTGTATAATAGCCATACTACATTATAGTAATGTCCCAAGATAATGTTTTAAACATGGCAATTCAAAATCAAAGTGCTAAATGCTTTGCATCCATGTTGTAACCAGCACAGATGTACTGAAACTTTATCACTTCTGTCTTCAGATTGTCATAAAATCATTATTACTATTTATTTTCTACCGACACTTAACCCATACAGAATCCTAAAGGATCACGTCTGTGAGGCATTGTGAACGCTGACATGGAACAAGAACATCTGTGGCAAATTAACGTGTACCTGTGTGTGTGTGTGTGTGTGTGTGTGTGTGTGTGTGTGTGTGTGTGTGTGTGTGTGTGTGTGTGTGTGTGTGTGTGTGTGTGTGTGTGTGTGTGTGTGTGTGTGTGTGTGTGTGCGTGTATGTGTTTCTTATCCTCTACGAAGCTGCCTCAGCTCCGCGGCGACTCTGCGCAGCTCGACTTCTATCTCCAGCAGCTCCTGCAAACATGTATAATTGAATGCATGAAGGTGCACAGACACACACACACATAAACACACACACACACACACACACACACACATGCAAACAATCATACTCACACACAGTTGTGCAACTTACCTCTGCGTCGTCTTCTTTGGCATCGCCGTCGTCTTTTTCGTCTCTATCTTCCTCCTCCTCTTCCCCCTGGTCCTCTCGGACATACTCATCCTCACCTCCTTCCTCGTCTTCCTCCTCCCGCTCGTCTTCTTCGCCCTCGTAGTGTTCCCACTCAAACTGCCGCGTGGCCTCGTCGCTCGCCTTCTCCATCACCCTCTTTTTCGGGGGATCCTTCTCCTCCTCCACCTCCCCCCCCGCCTCTTTCTTCACCACCACTTCAACGTTGGGCTTTTTCTCCTCCACCTTGTCACTCTTCTCCTCCTCCTCTTCTCTCTCCTCCTCCTTCTTCTCTACCTTGTCCTCTGCCTCCTCCTCCTTGTCTTTCGTCTCCTCCTTCTCCTCCTTAAGCTCCGACTGCATCTCCGACTGCGCCTCCGTCTTCCTCACCTCCTCCTTCACGGTGGCGCCCTCCTCCTCCTCCTTGCCCTCCTCCTCCTGCACCGTCTTCATCTTGTGCAGGAGCTCGTCCAGCTCCTCCTGCTTCTCCCGCCGCTCCTTCTCCTGCTCCGCCTTGCTCCGGCTGTCCTGCTGCCGGAGGAGCAGCTCCTTCATCTCCCGCTCCACCTTCTCCTTCTCCACCTCCAGGAGCTCCGCCTCCGTCTTCCGGCGCTCGCCCCCCTCCCCCGCCTCCTTCTCCTCCTTCCCTTTCTCCTTGCCCATGCTCTCCTTGGAGCCCAGGCCCTCTTGCGCCTCCTTCTTCTTCTCGGCCGCCTCGTAGCGTTTCTTCTTCAGCTCCCTGAGCAGGTCCTGGAGCTCCCCATCGCTGCGCTTCCCTCCGTCCCTCCTCCTCCCGATCTCCTCCGCCAGTAGCTCCTCCAGCTCCCTAGCGCGCTCCTCGTCCCCCGCCTTATGGCCCTCCTCCTCCGCCATCTCTCTCCCTTCCTTTGTCTGATCTCTTTCAGCCTCGTCCTCCTTTTCCTCGTCCTTCTCTTTTCCGTGTTTGTGGTATTTGCTCAATCGTCTTGGCTCCTCTTCCTCCTCCTCCTGGTCCTCCTCCTCCTCCTGGTCCTCCTCCTCCTCCTGGTCCCTCTCGTCGTCGCTCTCGTCGTCGGCCGGGTTGTACCCGTAGCCCTTCCTCTCCCTCTCCCTCTCGGTCTCTCTCTCCCGTTCACTCTCTGGCAATTACACAGAACCCTCATTAGCGGTGTTTGTGTAAGTGCTTATGTACGTGTGTTTGTGTGAGTGTATGTGTTTGTGTGTGTTGGTGTGTATGTGTGAGTGTGTGAGTGAGTGAGTGTGTGTGTGTGTGTGGGTGTCTCATGTTACCGAAATAATGACCTCCATGACCCTGACTCCATTGTAAATCCATGCTTGCCCTGAATAGAGTGTCAGAGTCGTAGTCATTGAACCAATTCAATAAAGTAATGGTCCATACCGACTAAATGAGGCTGTGTGAGAGAGCGTGTGCCGTGCGTGTGTGAGCATGTGCGCGTGTGAGAGTGCGTGTGCGTGTGTGTGAGTGTGTGCTTGTGTGCGTGTACCCTCATCCGCCAGGTCCTGTAGCTCTCGGAGCAGACCATGGTGCCTCTGCATCTCATTCAGTTCTTCTACGCAGCAAACAACACAGAGACAACCCAGCATCACTGGACTTAAAGAACAACAACAGCTGGCGTCATAGGGTCAAAAGGGGGGGGGGGGGGGGGGGGGGGGGTACTATTCATGCTTATCTGTCGGGTGGTTGCTATGGTGACCGGGGGCATGGGGTGTTGTTGGGTACCTGCGAGTCCAGTAGCACAGCGCCGGTCAGCCCCGGCTCCGTTCAGCGTCTCCTGGACTATACATTCCATCTGGGGGGCACACGCACACACGATTCCATGATCACCCATATAACTAAAAATCCAATCAATACATTTGACCAAAAGATACTCTGACCAACAGTTCAAAAGTGTTTTTCTGACCTTCAGATTGTTTAGGGGCAGGGCGGCTGGACGACTTCCCACTGGGACACAAACGGGGAGGAGAGAGAGAGAGAGAGAGAAAACACATTGTATGTATTCCTGTATGGTATTTATGTGACATTACTACAGCGAAAGACGCACTGTAATTGATTCCCTGTGACGGACCTCAAGCGTCTGTCTGTCTGACTGTCTGTCTGAATAAACATTGAGTCATTTGGGTCTGAGTGAGTGACTTCACTTAGGTGTTTCTAATAAGGAGTTAAGCAGCACAGAAAAGAGGCTTACCCGACTCTCTCTCTATATATATACATCCCGGGAGAGAGAGAGAGAGAGAGAGAGAGAGAGAGAGAGAGAGAGAGAGAGAGAGAGAGAGAGAGAGAGAGAGAGAGAGAGAGAGAGAGAGAGAGAGAGAGAGAGAGAGAGAGGAGAGAGAGAGAGAGAGAGAGAGAGAGAGATGATGATGTTTACCACACAGGACATCCACAATGAGGTTACTTTCTAACCGGAACTAAATCAGTCTCCAGATCCCTGTTGATAAGCCACACTTATTGCTGGTAACATCAGTGACTAACATATAACACCGTTACCGTGCACTATAGTAAAGATGTAAACCAATATCAAAACTCTCTGTGATTGAGAAACATGGTTTTAAACTCAGTCACATGTGCTTGCCACTGTTGTTAGCTCATCTGTGCAATGACAGACTGACCAGTGTTGAAGTGTTGATGATAGATTATTGATCACCCAGTCAGTGATGAAACTCCACAAAAAATGTGACAACTGGATCTGGGTTGCGTCAGAGTTGGTGTGTGTGTGTAGTGTGTGTGTGTGTGTGTGTGTGTGTGTGTGTGTGTGTGTGTGTGTGTGTGTGTGTGTGTGTGTGTGTGTGTGTGTGTGTGTTTGTTAGACCTCGTGTGACCCTATAGGAGGCATAAACCGACACATATACGTGTATATGTGTTTTCGTTTTTCACAGCCTTTTATACTCCATATTCTACCATTCAACTTCTTATTGTTTCTCATAAAGGAAATTAATATAGTACCCCTCTCTGTCGATTGCAACAACATTGATTATTGTTGAAGTGCTATAGTTCAGAGTTCGTCGGACCACCTTTAGGCCGTATAGCCACATCGAATGACAGAACATTCTGGACAGCTGAACTGGTCTTGCAGATATAAAAAGGTCAAGTCGAATAAGATAAGCTAGATCGGGCTTAATATTTTAATTCTTTTTGAATTGGTAGGCTATTGTTAAGGTTTTAAGATCACCACACAAACACTGCTCAATCGCTCTGATATGTTTAATAAATATAAGTTGAATGGGCTTATTCAGTTATATATTTTATTACAACCGAATAAAAAAACACTCGTCTGACTGTATGTGTTTCTAACCACCCATAGGCGCCTACCTCGACATAAGTGGAAAACAAACATTATAATCTTCTTTGGTTTCCACCTGCGCACATCAAACACGTTGTTTAATGGGAGCACGCGTACGTCGGGAGCACGCGTGCACCTGCAGTAACGCTACTGGCGTTCATCTGTGTTTACAAATTCCATTCGTCTGGTTAATGCATCACGGGTATGCATATTATACCCGTAATGCATTCGCTCAGAAAAAGGAAATAGCCTACAATGCCGGGTAAGGAATTCCATGTCAGGGATTTCTTTATAGGCACCATTAAATGATCGATGATACAAGGCGCCTTCAATGCAAAACACAACTGGGATTAAAATATTTTTTGGGATTGCAGATCTGGCCTACATGCAATGACCAAATCGTTCATTATTCATAAAAGAGAAATACTTACCCCCGACAGCAGCCCAGAGCGCCACTGCGAATATCAAAAGGCCCATTGCATGCGAGTAGGTATGGCCCCGCCGACGATAACCTTGAAATAACGGGATCGCTCCTTCCCGCACAGAGCCGCGCGAAGCCGGTCGACACTCCCCCCCGCCCCCAGCGAGATGGAGCCGAAGAGCGGCGCGTGCACGTGCGTCTGAAGCCAATCCCCGCGAGATGGAGCCGAGGAGCGCAGCGTGCGCGAGCGTCTGTCAGGTGATCGACAACGGGATCAATGCGAGCCCTTCTTTAATAGGTCCATGTGCGAGCCGCGTCCGCCCGCGCTCCAGATAAAGTGATAGTATCCGGAATCGAAGCCATCACCGACACATTATTATAGTTGAGCTGGTTCGTTTTACAGAGTTTTATGTGCTTTGTAAGCAGTGGCGGACTCAGGGGGGGGGGGGCTCACTGGTTGAAAAAGCGCGCTAAAGTGCCCTTCAAGAGTGTCGAAAACGAGAGGAAATGCCTTATTGGCTGCCCTTTTCACGTACAAAACATGATTAGGTGCCCTTTAGGGTGCTCCTTCATACAATAAATTATGATGATGTGCCCTCTAGAACAAGAAAATTCAATGACGTGCCTTAATGAGTGCCCTCAGTGGCGTAACAAGGCAACGACGGGCCCGTATGCAGGATGTTCAAGGCGGCCCCCCCCCCCCCCCCCGGGGGGCTTTGTTACGATTGTTGAGGGGGGGGGGGGGGGTACGGGCCCGTACGCGCCCGCATACCCTGCTTACCGATAGTTACGCCACTGAGTGCCCTTATAGTCCCCTTCTGCCCGTCTGGTGCCCTTTTGGTGCCCCCTTTAGTACCCTGATAGTGCCCTTCTGCCCGTCTGGTGCCCTTCTAGTGGCCTGATAGTCCCGTTCTGCCCGTCTGGTCCTTTTAGTGCCCTGATGCCCTTCTGGTACCCTGATAGTGCCCTTCTGCCCGTCTGGTCCTTCTAGTGCCCTTCCAGTGCCCGTCTAGTGCCCTTCCAGTGCCCGTCTAGTGCCCTTCTAGTACCCTGATAGTGCCCTTCTGCCCGTCTGGTCCTTCTAGTGCCCTTCTAGTGCCCTTCTAGTACCCTGATAGTGCCCTTCTGCCCGTCTGGTCCTTCTAGTGCCCTTCTAGTGCCCTTCTAGTACCCTGATAGTGCCCTTCTGCCCGTCTGGTCTTTCTAGTGCCCTTCCAGTGCCCTTCCAGTGCGCTTCCAGTGCCCTTCTAGTGCCCTGAAAGTGCCCTTCTGCTCGTCTGGTCCTTATAGTGCCCTTCTAGTGCTCTTCTAACCGTCTGGTGCCCTTCTAGTGCCCTTCTGCCCGTCTGGTGCCCCCATGGTTGAAAAAGTGTGCTAAAGTGCCCTCTATGGTGGTGAAAATTAGAGAAAGTGCCTTATTGGCTGCCCTTTACACGTGAACAAAAATGATGATGATGATGTGCCCTCTGGAGCATGAATATGGCAAACCGAAAAAAACATGTTGTGGTTAGCTATTGAGGTGCAGACGTTCCTCTCTTTGGTGGCTGACGAACGGGGAATGCGAGGCGTTGCTTTCATGTGGCGTCGCCATGACAAACAGCTACATCGAGTGGTACTTAAATCTCCACTGGATAACGAAGCAAAACGCGGATTAAGAGTATGTCAGTACCCATAGTGGAAAAGCGCAATTAGATGCCAATTTAGAAAAACATAATATTTTCAGTTTGCATAATCCGTTTAAAATGTATGTACATTTTTTGAGCGTTCAAGATCATTCAAGTGTAGGTCATTTCATGCACGAGAGACGATAATGGTCAGCTATCACCTCAACATAAAGGAAAACTTCCTTAAATGTTTCCGTAGCTGGCTGTCAGCGGTCGAAGACTGTATGGTAGCGGCACATTGAATTTTCTCCAGTCAAATTTTTACTTAAATGTTAGTAAAGATGAAAGCAGTAAGGCATCCTCCTTTCTTTGGTTAAAATGTGAAAGTGCACAATGATGTGAACAACTCATTTTGGTGTTTATAAAGTCGCTAGAATAAGGGGAAACAGTGTCTTTGAAGCAAAAAAATTTCTGGGAGCACATGTGACAATCATGAGCCCAACTATTCTTTAAGTACTACATGGAGATGTAACAAGTGCCCCGAATGGGACCTTCAAGGCAGCGCTTGCTAAGGTTAGGGGATAGGACCTTCCAGGCAGCGCTGCCTTTAAGGCTCCGTTGGGGGAACAAAACACCATCAAGTTAGAAAAGCCACTGTGTCCGCTGGTGGGGCCCCATGTTGTCCAGAATGTGACCTTTTTATTTTTTCGCCCCTGCCCTTCAAACAGTCTGAGTCCGCCACTGTTTGTAAGTGTGTGGTCGTATTTTCGGATAAATGCTAGGCGTGTGAGTGGTAGGTGTTGTCAATGGTGGCACAGTCGTGGACTGTAAATATAATATGATCCATCACAATATAATGTTAGAATAAAATAACCAGTAAATTATAATAGTTTTTATTAATTTAGTGTTTTCTTATAGAGAACACATTCAGGACATTATAATACATCATTTTAGGATGGAATGTGATAACACAAACGTAAATACAGTGATGGTTGGCCAGCAGAGAGTTGGCCAACCCTGGGCTAAACCAAGCCTGATGCAACACTCAAAGTCATTATAGACAGACACACTAACCAACTCATTATTTCACTGACAACTGATTACATTTGACATACTATGTAAAAAATAAAGTTGAGTCTTCGAAGAGCTGTAAGTATGAAATGGGGGTAGTCATTTATTTGGTGATGTTTGCGGCCTAGGTCTTGTTTTATCATCTGGTCCTCGGCACAGGCCTGGGTGGGCGGCTGGGCTGGTTGGGGCCGATGTATCGGAGAGGAACGGAGGTGGGCTTCTCGATCACTTCCAGTCCTAAGTATGGCTGCAAGGCTGTGGGCACTCGTACCGTTCCCTCCTGCAGGGAGGGGGGGAGAGAGAGAGAGAGAGAGAGAGCGAGAGCGAGAGCGAGAGCGAGAGCGAGAGAGAGAGAGAGAGAGAGTGTTAAGAGTGTGTGTAAGAGTGTGTATGTGTGTTAGAGTGTGTGTGTATTAGTGTTACCTTGGTCTGGTGGGTCTCCAGGATGGCAATGATGGTGCGGGGGACCGCACAGGCTGTGGCGTTCACCTGAGGGCACAAAGAGATGAAGGTAAACCACCACACACACACACACACACACACACACACACACACACACACACACACACACACACACACACACACACACACACACACACACACACACACACACACACACACACACACACACACACACACACACACACTCACACACACACACACACACACACCTCTCCACTTACAGTGTGAGCATACTGCAGACTGCCATCCTGTCTCTCATACAGGATGTTCAGACGTCGGCTCTGGTAGTCTGTGCAGTTGGACCCACTGGAGATCTGACATAAATGAATGAAGCAAAGATTATACGACGCTGACGTATTTTTCTCCATGTGTGAGACACTTTATTGTACACCTTGCCATAAATGCTGGCAGCTGGTAGCCATGGTGATGCCGACACACCATGCCATGACACAGCTCACCTCTCCATAGCTGTTCCTCCCAGGCATCCAGGCTTCTATGTCGTACTTCCTGTGTGCCGGGAGGCCGAGTTCCTGCGTGGGCATGTCCAGCACTCTGTTGAATGAACAACATGAAGAATGGTCAGATCACAGCTGGTACATTTTACATGACAACGAGTTTACAGATGGATGGGAGGAGGACAGATGGACGATTGGAAGAAAGCTCTCTCTCTGTGTGTGTGTGTGTGTGTGTGTGTGTGTGTGTGTGTGTGTGTGTGTGTGTGTGTGTGTGTGTGTGTGTGTGTGTGTGTGTGTGTGCGCAGACCGGTAGTGTAGCTCCAGCGAGGAGAACATCTCCTTCTGCAATGAGAGAAACTCCTGCAGGAGCTTAGAGCTCTCCTCTCCCGTCTCATCAGCGGTCACACCAAACATCTCCACCTACACACACACACACACACACACACACACACACACACACACACACACACACACACACACACACACACACACACACACACACACACACACACACACACACACACACACACACACACACACACACACACACACAGTGAATAATGAAGACATCTTAAGGGGAAATAACACTTTTAAATTAGACTATTATGAACACAACCCAGAATAAATAATGTGTGCTGCTCTGCTTCCTAGACTGCCCCCAAATGGCTTTGATATTGTAATTTAGTAGGCAGCAGATCCGGTCAGATGTGCAGAAAATGTCAGCAAATGTAGACAATAGACTAGAGGAAGTCCCAAAGACATCGGAGAATCCAATGCCCTCGTGTCTGGGTTCACAACCCCATCCAGAACCACACACAGCTCTATATACACAGCTCTACATACACACACACACACACACACATCTCTATACACACACACACACACACACACACACACATCTCTATACACACACAGCTCCATACACACAGATCTATACACACAGATCTATACACACATCTCTAAACACAAAGCTCTCGGATTTTGCGTCATTCCCCGCAATACAAGCCGCCCGGCACAATGTCGTGTCTTGCATTGACTTTGTATGAAATCACGTCACGCAAAAGATCCACTTCACTTTTGGCGTGAACACACCTTGAGTGTACCTTGTTGAAGTGGTGTACTCTGTAGAGACCCCAGGTCTCTCGGCCCGTGTCCGTCTCAGCTCTGTAACACGTGCTGCTGCACACCGACCTGCCGGGGCAATCAACACATCAAATATTACCTAATTATACCAGACAATGTCCTTGGTCCAAAGCCAGGAAGGGCGGCGCACCTGACAGGGAGGTCGGCCCAGTTCACAGCATGGTCCATGAAGAAACCTGGCACAGAGGAGAACACTGTACATCAGCTAGCTTGCAATTTAGAGTCTCGTTGCAAATGACCAGCCTATGCATCTAGCCACTTTTCAAGTATTTGTAATAAATTGGTTTTCAACTGCTTTGTGTTTATAAAAAACAAATGGTCTACCCCCAGTCAAATAAGCTGCATGTTTAGCTAACACATGTCCACATGGTTGACTCAATGGTCAACCCACAATGCAACAGTGCAAGGCGTAATCTAATAATTGTTGGTGGTAAAATGATGTCCTGCGGGGTACCTGCCAGCCCCACTTCTCCAGTGCCAGCCAGGTTGAGGTCAGGGAACTGGAGGGGGTCCAGTGAGTAGACCTGGGAGCGGTGGGCGTTGGGTTGCATCCCACAGCCCTCCTGGAGGGGGGCAGAGTGAGGAAGGGTGAGGCTCATATATTTCTGAGTGGCAATGACTTTTTTTCAATTTTTCCTAATTTGGAGAGTGCATTGGTTCTCATTTCCTGGTATTAAAGAAAAATCGTACATTTAACTCGAATAATGAAATAAACGATTTGAGACAACAATAATTGTTTTACATTTTTCTCAAAAGGTGTAAACAATATTGATTAATAAAAAAGGAATGTGAAAAGGATCCGAGTGGTGTTAATACTCACAAACACAGCCCCCTTCAGCATGTCAGGCACCACCATGGGAACAAAGCCCTGTTACACATCACACATTCACAAAGGGGTTGGAGTTGAACATGCAGCGATCCCATACATAGTGTATAATATACACATACATAATGTATCAGTAACATTTAAATAGAGGCCCCACCCGTCGCTGCAGTGTGTCCAGAGCAAAGTTCTGGAGGGCGGTCTGCAGCCGGGCCCCGGTCCCCCTCAGATAGTACGACCTGTGACCCGAGACATGGGCCAGATGTCTACACAGGACCGCAGAGGGACAATGAACACAACGGTCAATAAAAAAAACGATTTATTCTAACACAGAGTGTAATAAAGTAACACAAAACAAAAGACATGAACTGGATCACAAAATAACTACAGGCATGTACTGAAAGGCAGGGTGAAAGGCAGGGCTGGACACCATATGCCATCCTTTGTCAACATGTTTACACCCCTTGATTCTGAGTAGAAGTGTCTTTTGTTACAAGTACCAAACAGTGTATATTGTTATCCTTAAGTGGCTAACATTAAAAACATACTTTGCGGGTCTTCCCAAAAAATCTATTAATATCAGCGTTTGCAAGTCCTGATGTTTACTAGTCCCAAATGATGCATCACAGATTGTTTTGAGTACCCTGAAATGTACGCCAAATTACATTCTGAAATGGCTGAAGCCATCAAATACATTAACAGTAATAACAGAGGTAGCCCTAACAATATTAAAAATCATTCAACAGTCAGAAACACCAAGTAATAAAAAATAAGAAGAAAATGCAACGCGTCAACCGTAATCACCTCTGTCTGATTAGGCCCAGGTGTTCCCCCAGCTCTAAGTGGCCTTTGGGTTTGAAGTTAAACTCTGAAGCCAGAAAGGAGACAAAACCTGTGTTACAGGATACATCGGCTTTACCTAATTCAACGTCATCCTCTTATTTGCACGATAGCATGAATCTTTGAAAATGAGTGAGAATCTCAATGCAAACAGACAGTACTCAGCAGTGAAGACACAGCGTGGATCACCTGGCTTCTGACCAATCAGCTCCACCACACACGCTTGGCTCTCATCTCCGATTGGCTAAGATAGGAAAATGGGGAAAAACAAGAACAAATAGCGCATCTTTATAAAACATGAAACAGATTACAAATAAATAGATCTGCCTTGGTGCAAGTGTGTATGCATGCACTGTGTGAACATGGATGAGTGGATGCGCGTGTGTGTGCGTGTCTCTGTACCACGTCGGGGTGTGTGGTGTTGGGCAGGCGGAGGGCCCGGCTGTAGTGCTCGGCCTCCAGCTCACTCTCCTTGGGGTAGAGTAGATTCAGCCGGCCGCGGATCTCGCGGCCCTTCTGACGGGCTTGGTTGAATTCCGGCAGCTGTGAGGACCACGGTTAGAAGACTGTGTCACAGTTATTACTCTCCAAGTGCGTCAGATCACCAGGCATGCATTGGGGAGCTGTTGGTGAAATTGCCGCATTGACATAGTATACTCCAAGAGATGGTTGAACTTACATTGGCCAGAGATTTCTTCTCATTCTTCTCCTGTGAATAAGTTATAAATCAGGGTTATAACTACAGCTTGATTTAACACACAAATGAGAACATGTCTAATGAGTGTTTACAATACAATATAATGTAACATTTGTTACTATTAGCTTTATATATGGATACAGATTTATACCAAAACGTAAACACACACACACAAACACACTTTACCGTAGAACACATCAATTTGTTGGTGCATTGAAAAATGTATTAAGAGTGATCTATCAATGTACACAGTGCGATGGAGGAGCCATACTGACCACAAGCAGTCGCACATCTTCACTGACAGTCTTCTTCTGCTGCTCCAGCTCAGAGATGCTGTTCCTCACATCCTGAAGCTGCTGCCATACACTCACCTATGTTTTGGCACGGCACAAACACACATCATTTCCATTTATGAGCAACAGTGCATGCCTGCCCATTGCCCTGCACGACTCATCCTAATCACAGGTCAGGTGAAGGTTTACAACACCTGCAGTATAAGAGTACACACTTGGTACTACACACATACAATAACAACGAGAGAAAAAGTCATGGGGATCAATGCTTGAATAGAAAGTAGTGCAATGTCTTACAATCTCTCTGACATCAACCCCACGCAAGCCACCTTTCCTGTTCTCCACATTGGCTACGACTTTGTCCGTTTCCTCACACACAAGTCGCATATCCAGGTCCGGTTTGTCACTATATCCTTCTCGGACATGATCATAGAGACTACTGCGAATACCATGAGCAAAGCGATTCAGGCTTATTTGATTAGATGATCGTCTTGCATATTCACAAGTTACCGGCTTTAATGCATTGAATGTGACACCTCCTACTCTTGCGACCATACCAATGCAGGTCGCCATGTTTGTTATTCAACTACGGAAGAGCGTTGGTTCAAATGAGGCGGGGTCATGGGCGTGGTCAACATCATGCTGGCCAATCGAATTAGAGCAAGCGTGTAAAACTCATACAGCAAAATACAGTAATGTTTTCTTTGTCACCAGACTATTGTCGATGTAAAACAATGACATAACGCACACATTTTTTACAATAAATTGTGTCAGAAATATTTCGTGAAGAATTGCGTGATTTCGTCATGAATAAACAAAACACACGCTCGTGAACCCCAAACAAAACGTCACAGTTCAAAGGCTGACCAATCAGATCCACAGAAGCATTACTTTGCGGTAATGCGGTTCAGATCCACAGTCTATGGGTTCAGAGAGACACAGCAGGTCCACAGCGAGCGACTGAAATCACCTCATCACCTCCTCTGAGCCTCTGCTATATTTGACAATCTCCCGCTCCACTTTCCCGCCCATGGTTATCTAATGTAGTGCGTTGGAAGAAAGGGACAGTTTGACAACATATTATTGTCCCTGGAGATGATTGGGGTCTGCTCTGCAAGCTAGGCTAGTCCTAGCTTGGGGTTTGACTGGTGGTGGTCTGTATTGGGCTAGATGAAAACCTAGTAGCCTGCTGTCACCAAAGAAGGCCGGTATCTTCAGCCAATAGTCACCTCAGTGTTCCGGGAGCTCCTCGGACAACAACACCAATGATACAGTCCAAACCCTCAGCACGCCTCTTGTCCATACATACATAGGAAGTCGCCCAGGCATACATTATTCCATCAGTTAACGTTAGTGTTGAACACACAAAGCTTCACAGTGGAAACGAGAAGAAGAGCCAAGGTAATTATGAGTTATGTAGCTATCTAATCATCAACGCCACATTGTTACCTAGGAATTCTACATAGGCGCAATTCTAAACGAATCTGTCTAAATGTCTGAAAAGCCAACACATATCTGCTGCATATACTTTCTACAACTACCGTCCTGTCCTTGTTATGCCATTCTGTCGGACAATATAACGCTATGACCCTCCAAAACTTAACGGTGAAACGGTTTGTTAAAGGGGACCTATTATGCTTTTTCGACTTTTATGACCTATAAACGTTGTTATAATGATTGATAGTCATGTGTAACCATACACAAAAAACGATGTAGATTTTCGGGAAACTCTTCCTCTCATCTGGGCGCCTTCAGCATTCTCTGTCAACGCTCGGTTTCGTCCTTCTCCGCCCCCTAGCCCCCCTCCTGCCAACCCAACTCCGTTGTGATTGGTTACCTTCCTTGAAGCGCACGCGCGGGCAGATTTGACCAGGCATATGGGGGCGCGGCAGGAGTGCCTCTACGTAGATGATTTCCCGGAAATGTGAATAAGTGAATCGCAAACGTTGTCCCGAGTGTTTAGCGCTCTGCACAGCCAGCTCAGACTGTCAGCAGGGAATACGTCGAAATGCATTTACGTCATTATTTGACACTTTAGTATGGTTAAACATGACTATCAATCATTATAACAACGTTTATAGGTCATAAAAGTCGAAAAAGCATAATAGGTCCCCTTTAAGGTAAACACATATCTGTCGTTCCAAACTTTCATGACACTGTCAGAGAAGTGAATCATGTCTCACATTTGGCAGATGAACGCGGTGCGTGGGGGCACGGTCACCTGGCGCCCCCTGCCGTGGCAGGACGGGGACGGCGGCGGAGGGGAGCCCCTGTCAGATAGTGACTCGGAGGAGGAGGACTTCCCCGACGACAGTACCACCCCACTGGGAGACTACATCACACATGGTAAACACAGCAACAAATGAGTTTGGGACAGACAGTGGACTGTTTCAAAACCAGTTAGGAGGTCTGCACAAAATGTCTTTGTCTCTTATTTTTCTAACTCCTCTGCTAACCCTCCTTTCTTCGTACACCCTCATTCAGGACTGAAGCAGCTCCTGGACGCCCAGCAGTTGTGCGACGTCACCCTGCTTGTGGAGGGAAAGAAGTTCATGTGTCACAGGTGGGTCTGCATCCCATATTGGAAGTTTTTCATGGGGCAAGCTCTGTAGGAGGTGTCTCTGCAAAGTAGGCAGTGTCTCACCGGTCCCTTCCACAAAAACCCCTTCTGTTTCTGTCCAGAGTGCTGCTGGCAGCAGTGAGCCCCTATTTCCGGGCCATGTTCACCAGCCCGCTGGTGGAGTCTCGCCTCACCGAGATACGGCTAGAGGAGGTGACGTCGTCCGTCATGGAGACCGTCATCCAGTTTGTTTACACGGGGGAGGCGGGGCTTTCTCTGGACACTGCTGAGGATCTGTTTGTCGCGGCCAACCTGCTCCAGGTCATGCCCCTGCAGGACCTGTGCTCCAGGTAACCGTCACCATAGCACGACCTCAACACAGCTGAGCCTTGTGTACTTCATTGAACTGAAAAACAAAGAGGTAGGATCCCGCCTTGGGTCCCATGCTGCCCAGAATCAAGCCTGTTACAGTTAGGTCGGGCCTCTTCACCTGAGTAGTATCTTCACCCCTTCAGGTGGATAAATTACCCAGCTACCATTTACTGAAGTGTAACGTGTCATCTTCAAGTCCCTTCCCATGAGTGATTAGGACACCAATCCTTTTTTCTTTCTCTTTCAGTTAATAAATAATAAAGACATCTAAAAGTACTAAGGTTTTATCCTCCATTTAATGACTCCATCTCCATCACCTCTCATGTCCTTTCCTCTCCATCCTCTGTGTCTCCTCCAGGTTTCTGTTTGAGCACCTGGCTGTGGACAACTGCCTGGGCATGTACTCCCTGGCCCGCTCGCACCACGACCAGCTGCTGCTGCGGGCCTCCCTGAGGCTGGTGGCGCAGCACTTCCCCCGCGTGGCCCGGCAGAAGGACTTCCTGCTGCTGGACCACGGCACCCTGAGCAGCCTGCTGAGCTCGGACCGGCTGGGCGTGGAGTCGGAGGCGGAGGTGTACGACGCGGCGCGGCGCTGGGCCGAGCACCAGCCCCTGGTGCGCTACGCCTACATGCCGGCGCTGCTCCACCACCTGCGGCCGGGCCTGCTCTCCCCGGAGGAGAGCCGGCGGCTGAGCCAGGAGCTGGGGCCGGCGGCGGCGGGCGAGGGGCTGGGGGGCCCGCTGAGGCCCCGGGAGGGCATGTTTGAGAAGAAGATCGTCTGCGTGGACCTGACGCCGCGGGAGGACGACAGCCTGGCGGAGAGGAGCTACGCCGTCGACTGCTTCGACCCGCGGACGGGCAAGTGGGAGAAGCTGGCGGCACTGGGGTCGCTGGTCTGCCCCGGCTGCACGGCCGTCGGGGACCGGCTGTTTGTGGCCGGCGGCATCCTGCGGACGGGCACGGTGTCGGCCGCCGTGCACGAGTACGACGCCGTGCTGGACCGCTGGATGGAGCGGCCGTCGATGCTCCAGCCCAGGGCCATGCTGGGGCTGCTGGGCTGCGGGGACTCGCTCTACGCCCTGGGCGGGAGCAACCGCTCCACCCTGCTGGACTCCTGCGAGACCCTGGAGCTGGCGTCCCTCCGTTGGGGCCCCGGGCCCCGGCTGCCCCTCCCGCTGCGGGCGTTCGCCTGCGCGGCCCTGCGCAGCCGGCTGTACCTGTTGGGCGGGACCACGCTGGAGCAGAACCGGGCGGTGGTGCACTCCGGGGTGCTCATATACCACACCCTGACGGACTGCTGGACGCGCGTGCCGCTGGACTCTGGCGCCACCTGCCTGGCCGGAGGGGTGGCGGTGCGGGGCGGCGTGTGCGCCATCGGCGGGTACATGAGGGATGCCAGCAAGTTCTTGGACGGTAACTACACCAACCTGGAGACGTTGGACGCCACGGGACGCGTGCTGTTCTTCCGAGAGGGGCGGGGGTCCGGCGCAGAGCGGGAGGTCACCGGGGGTGGGGGCACGCTGGTCGGGGAGCGCGGCGTGGCCGGAGGGGGCGGCAGCGACCGCGCCCCCAGTCCGGTGGTGTTCCCGGGCCTCCCCCGGCGCATCGCGGCCGGCGGCGTGGCCCGCTGGAAGCGCAGGATCTACGTGCTGGGCGGGGAGAACGGGTCGCGCTTCTATGACAGCGTGTACTGCTGGAAGCCCGGCTGGCGGAGCTGGGTGCAGCGGCGCGAGAAGCTCCCCAGGGACACCGGCGGGGTGAGCCAGTTTGGCTGCACCACCCTCAAGTTCCCCAAGAAACCCATCCTGTCCCGGCTGAGGGTCGCCAAAGAGGACTGCAAGAAGGACAACGGGGACTAGCCTCCGAGGGACCAGTGGGAGGAGGGTGGAGGCCAACAAGGGCTCATAACGCAATCCACAATTCAAAGTGACCCTTTCAAAGTCCTCAAAACAACAGCTCGTGTCGGGATTTTTTTAAGGATTATTTAATGAGTGCTTCATTTGTTAGACGTTCAGAGATTTTGTTTCTATTCACAGACCAGTGGACCAACAAAGATACAGCTATGGCGGCGTGGGACCTGAATGTAATCTGATGTCATCGTCAGGACGGGGAACAGTTGAAGGGCAAAGCCAATGCATGGATGTATGATTTCACAATCACGCATGCAGACCTGAGTCCTGTATTCTTGTGGTTCTTGGTTAAAAAAAGCTTTCGATACAATTGGATCTTTCAAATTAAGGAAAAGGTTAAAGTGCTGTACTAACCCTCATTTTATTCATGAGAAATATTATTTGTTAGTTATGGCCACTACTTATTAATGGATCAGGAAAAAGCCTAAAAGGTATTTATTTGCAGTCCCCAAAATGTTACTTTTACTAGTCTGCTCTGTTATCGCTTAAACATTGTGTGACAGAAATGGGGGTGTTCAATGAGTTCTCAAACAGAGTAATATGTTGTGCCATAATCTGGCAAGTGGATTTAATAGTCACTCTGATGTTACCAGCTCAAATGTAATTACTTTTTAAGCATTAGGTGGTGCTAAGTTCAAAGAATTACAGGTAAACTGGTAAATATTTACATGAGGGTTCAAAATGGCCAAAATTACACCTTTAAGGGAACGGAAAATGCCTTGAATGTTTATTTATTGTTTGTCTTTTGTGATGTATTTTTTTATTTATTTCAAATTTCCATCATCTCAAGGTCAGCACTTTTAACCACACATACCTGCAATTTATGCATCTGCTTCTTTTTTAGAAATTCTTGATTTGAATACCTTTTGTGTCGTTTTTACCAAACAATTCCACACAATTCACTACGTTTTAGCATTACTTAATGCTTTTTTAAAAAGATACACTAAAAAGATACACTAATTCACTATTATAATGCATAATAGTGAATTTGACAATGGACTAAAGTAATGTACGAAAACAAAACCAGCATAACATAAAACTAGTAAGGACCCAGTGAGAGATAGTATCACAGTTCAGTGATAACGCTGCAACATTGTGGAGAAATTCATAGGCACAAACAACTGAGCATGATCTTAATTTGACTTTCACTTTATCAGCATGCAATAATTGGGACGGAATATGAATGTCCCAATTTACTGTTGTTGAGCGAACAATGTTGGTTTGGAGGTTAGAGGTTTGTTTTTGTTTGAATATTTATTTTGAGTTCATTACCATGTTTGCAATTTTGGCAGGTTTTTCATATTATGCAGCCATTGTTTAATGGTATGTATGTGTGTATGTGTATACAGTTCAGGTCACGTGACTTTTTGAACCAAATTGCAAATGGAGATTTTGTTGGAAGCAATGTTATTGAATAATTAAATGACTATTTGCTTAAATATTGTCTTAAACTGTGCACTTTTTTGATAACTGGAGAAAAAGACACAACCGAACGAGATGTGTTGCTTGTGCGGGTTAATTTCAGGGGCCCTCATAGTTTGTTAGGTTATGTAAGAAGCATACGAGGGAGGTCTTGGAAATGCTAACCTATCTGTTAACAGAACAGCAGTTTTCCAACAGTTCTGTGTTAATATTTAGTGCCATTAGTGCTGATTCTGCTGGTTGCCTCTTGTGCTCAAAGGTCTGCATCCACAGGGCATTCAACCAGCATGTGTTGCTGTCAAGTCATTGGACATTTCCTCCATTCTTTCGAATGATAAAGTACCTTGTTTTGTCTTTTACGCTAGACCATTAGAAGTAAGCAAGTCAAGCTGGATTATTCATCAGTGTGAGAGTTGACCGCGTAAGACGAGATACAGAAGATGGAGAGTCCTCCTGTGGAGTCCGCCTCACCTGGGGAGACCACCATCAGCAACGCTGCAGACATCTCCGTCATTATCGGGTACTTTATCCTGGTGATCAGCGTGGGGATATGGGTGAGTGCCCTTCCTTTCCCAATAATACTTCCAAAACTAAATAACTTTGCTCTGTGCTTTAGGCTCTATGCATCAGCTTAGTGTCCAAACCTCTGAACTGATGATGCGGGTGTCTGTAGGTTCGAATCAAAAGCTGCTCTTTTAAATAAATAAAAACAATGCTCTGTTGGTCTGTTTTTCCAGTCCATGCTCCGGACCAACCGTTCCACTGTGGGGGGATACTTCTTGGCCGGTCGGACCATGACCTGGTGGCCGGTGAGTTTAACACCACATACACAACTGGAGTATATATGTGCTTCCATCCTACTTTTTACTGTACTTCCACAGTAAATGGGGTGCTTTCCACGCCGAAAATACACCACTAGTTTGGATGATTGTGTGTGTGTGTGTGTGTGTGTGTGTGGTAGCATAGTTGAACCTAACAATATTGTGTGTGTGTATGAGATAGCATAGTTTGTTGGTTGGTGTGTTTCAGGTCGGTGCATCCCTGTTCGCCAGTAACATCGGCAGCGGTCACTTCGTGGGCCTGGCCGGCACAGGGGCCGCTAGCGGGATCGCCGTGGGAAGCTTTGAGTGGAACGTAAGTTGTGTGCACACCGGTAAAGCATGACACCGAATGAGTTGATGAATCACCAGGACCATTTGCAGCCCCTTACTGTAAATCAGTGACTCTCCACTGGTGTGTTGTGAGGGCATTTTGAGTGGGTCGCAGAGCATATGGCAAACCTTAATCATTAGATAGAAACCAGTGAATTAACCAACGTTTTAATGTTCATTATGTTCCAGTGGCTCATTATTTCCTTGAGTTTAGCCCCGAGTCTTACAGCTGGTCTGTCTTTATTGACTTTCCATGTTTTTACACCCTGAAGGCATTGTTGATTGCTGCAATATTGATAAAGACGTTTATTAATGTTGGGGTCGGGACTGAATGACTAAGGACACATGGGGAGCCAGGGACAAGTTAATTTTATTCCATCATTATATCGCAAACACAGAACCACAAGGGCCAAGAAAACCCTCAGACTTCTCTCCCCCTGCCCTCCCCTCTGCCATCTGTTGCCCAGTGGGGGGCGCTGTAGGTCCCTGTCAACCAAATCATCCCGCTTTGTTTGTTTCAGACTGCCCTTCAGACGTCTGAACTCATCCCACTAATGTTCCTGCATTCAAGAATTTTCGAGTCCTGCTTATATTGTCTGTGGGTTACTGTATTTAATGTAAAGTTTACAATGTCGGTCCCCTGTCTCTGTTATAGATTCACACCAAACTTAGCTTATGTACAATGCTGTACAGAAAGCAAATTCCACCGACCTTGGTTGTGTGGTTGACAAAGTCACTTGTTGTTCAACAGTCACTTTCGTGTCTAGTAGAAGCTTCTATGTTTTAATCTGATGTTGTGTTTGTTTGGATGCACCAGGCCTTGTTTATTGTGCTGTTGCTTGGCTGGCTGTTTGTACCTGTCTACCTCACAGCTGGGGTGAGTGGTCCCACCCTTCATCTTAATTATCAGTTTACGCGATACACACATCACACTAAATACTTTAATAGCTATCTATAAATACAAGGTTGGGTAAGGTGGAGTAGGTCACTTGACCTCTGCTACCTTTATTTCTCCTAGGTGATAACAATGCCCCAGTACCTGAAGAAGAGGTTTGGTGGCTCCAGGATTAGCCTGTACCTCTCCGTCATCTCCTTGTTCCTCTACATTTTCACCAAGATCTCTGTGAGTCCCCACATCCTACCCAGAGCTCCATCAAGTCCTAGAACACGTCATCAACTCCTGTTCTGTGCTGCTGAAAGAGTAGAGTTTGACGTTGTGTCCTTTCTACGTTCGTACGTGGGCTGAAGACGAAAGATGGTTGTGATGATACGATATGGATGTGCCTGTTGTGTTCCAGGTGGACATGTTCTCTGGAGCCGTGTTCATACAACAGGCTTTAGGGTGGAACATCTACGTGGCTGTCATCGCCCTTCTGTCCATCACGGCTCTATACACTATCACAGGTACGCGTGTGGACGTGCGGGCCCTTGTATGTTCAAGTCTGTCGTCAAATAAGAATAAGAATATGGGTTTTCCAGAACCTCTACATTGGATTTCTCAAGGGTCTTATTAAGTTTGTGTGTGTGACGTATGTATGTGTGCGTGTGTGCATCAGGTGGACTGGCTGCTCTGATGTACACGGACATGGTTCAGACGCTGGTGATCATTGCCGGGGCGGTTGTCCTGACTGCCTTCTGTAAGTACATATTGTTCAGCAATGGGGAGTGGGTCTGATGACTGTATAAATTAATGGCGGGCAACTGTCAATTATTCCTTCATTAGTAGACAACGTGGGAGTCGGACGCAGAGGTGGGAATCTCAACGATAAGTGGGTTCCTTTTTCAATTGATTATAAGTGCCAGTTATTCACTGGCACTTATTATAGCACCTGCGCTAAAAGCAATAATAGCCCTAATAAAGGGTTTGCTCCTTGTAAGAACTAAGGCAGAGTAGTAGACCACACTGGGGAAGATGACAAGCATTGACTGGTGCTTTGACAGACGTAAATTAAATACCTGCCTGCCCATTGTAAATCTTGGAGGCTAATGTGTTTACCTGCAGTGACAGCTCTGTGACAGGGAGGACCAGTCGTCAATGTGTGCGTCCTCCACTAGTTTAATCTCCTAACAGTGCCCTGGTACTTAGTAGCTGCCCCATCATGTTGTGTTGTGAGCGACACTGGTGTTTGTCCTACGATGACACCGCTGTGAGAAGGGTCTAGTGTTGAGTCTTTCTGCGTCCAGCTAACCACCAACCAGCCAAAGCCCATTAGAGGCAGTAGAGGCCGGTCTCTTCCGCATGAGCCCCGCAAACAGACGGCCATAGCGGCTGCATCATCACACAGTGCCAATATTTTTCCGCCCCTTCCCAACCCTCCTGCCTCGTACCCACACCCCTTCTCACCTCCCACCACGCCCCCCTGTCTCGGTCTGTCTCCGCCTCCTTCTAGCGTTCTCCAAGGTGGGGGGCTACGCCGCCCTGCTGGCCCGCTACAGCACTGCACTGCCCAACGCCACCGAGTCCCTGGACCCCCAGCGCTACAACATCTCGGCCCGCTGCTACACCCCGCGGCCCGACGCCTTCCAGCTGCTCCGGGACCCCGTGGAGGGGGACCTGCCCTGGCCCGGGGTGCTGTTTGGGATCGCCATCGTGGGGGGCTGGTACTGGTGCACGGACCAGGTGGGACCCCACCAGATTAAAGGGTTGCAGGCATAAGGAAATGCAGAGTAGATAGATGGCACATAGATGGCTAGTGGATGGAAGTGAAGACGTGCACAGTGAAATATGGAACTTACTCGAACACTTCTCCTCACAAGAGAGGAACAATGTATTCCTCTGACTGAAATTCGTACAAACCAACTGTATCTACATCTGCATATACATTTAGGGCATTTAGAAGATGCTTTTATCCAAAGCGACTTACAATAACTACCTTTGTTAGAAGAAATCTGATAAATCTATTGAGTGTGTGCAGGTGATTGTCCAGCGGTGCCTGGCGGCTCGCAGCCTCACCGACGTGAAGGCCGGCTGCATCCTCTGCGGATACCTTAAGCTGCTGCCCATGTTCCTCATGGTGTTCCCCGGCATGATCAGCAGGGTGCTCTTCCCAGGTCTGCCAGTCTGTCTGTGTGTGTGTGTGTGTGTGTGTGTGTGTGTGTGTGTGTGTGTGTGTGTGTGTGTGTGTGTGTGTGTGTGTGTGTGTGTGTGTGTGTGTGTGTGTGTGTGTGTGTGTGTGTGTGTGTGTGTGTGTGTGTGTGTGTGTGTGTGTGCATTGTTATTGTCACAGTGGCAAAATCTGTTAATTAATAAGTAACGTGACAAACATGCAGGGTCAGAGTGAGAGTCTTATGAAGAGGTATAGTATGGCTTCTTCTTTCATTGGCATGTGCTGCATAACCTTGGAGAGAAACAAAAAAAAACCACATTCAATCTAACGTCTAATTAGTTCATTATCACCACCTGGCACTCATTTAAAAAACAATATTGGCTCCTTTCTACCAGCTGCTCTACCATGAAATTGCCTTACTTTTCATCATAGTGTACAAAGTGCATGTTGTGATGGAGGAGTTCAGAAGTAGAGGGGGAAAGAGGTATAGACTGGTTTGGACCGGCCTGCCAACCAAATGTCAACTGTAAGAATGAGCTGAACCAAAAGAGCTCCCATTACATGACTTCATGTTAGCTGAGTTGAGGGTGAAGTGTGTAATGTAATTTAATTTGCTAGCTGCTTCTAAACTCAGTTAGGGTGTTATAGATACCGCCATTTGCAACAAAGATGGTTTCTATTTGGTTTTGTTCTTTGACAAGCTTTGACTGGTGCTTTGTTTTGTATCGTTTTTTTGTATATTGGAAGACACGAAGCAAAAGATCAGTCCCATTGGCATATACATGTAGATGACGCTCAAAGTCAGTTCCACAACAAAAGCGGTACACATTCAGGTGTGTGTGTGTGTGTGTGTGTGTGTGTGTGTGTGTGTGTGTGTGTTACGGCTGTCTCTGTGTCCACTACCAGACGAGGTGGGCTGCGTGGTTCCCGAGGTGTGTAAGCGGGTATGTGGGACTGAGGTGGGGTGCTCCAACATCGCCTATCCTAAACTGGTGGTCTCCGTCATGCCAAACGGTACATGCACACATTTAAGTTACCTGACCTTTAACAAAAAAACGTTTTATTCTATTCTGTTCTATATAATATATATACTATATAATGTGAAGTGATGTTATCTATATATATATATATATATAGAGATAACATCACTTCACCGCAATCAACATTTTTGTTCTTTGACCATTCACGCAAATGCATTCCTTTTGAAAGCTGTGATCCCTCTTTTTACTATACTCTAGTCTTTGAAATAGCCTAAAAGTCTCATTCATCTTCATTTCAATGAGGTTGGATGATAATTCAACCAAATATTTCCACTAAATATTTCAGAATTTCCCCTGTGTCCATCCCCCTCTCTCCCCCTCTCTCTCTCCCTCCTCAGGGCTGCGTGGTCTGATGCTGGCTGTGATGCTGGCGGCCCTCATGTCCTCCCTGGCCTCCATCTTCAACAGCAGCAGCACCCTCTTCACCATGGACATCTGGACCCGTCTGCGACCGCAGGCCGCTGAGAGCGAGCTCATGCTCGTGGGAAGGTCAGGGTCAACAAGGGCCTCCGGCGGTCCCTTTAAGATAAGATAAGATAAGATAAGATCTTCATTCATCCCTTTTTAGGGGAAATTATTTTGACCCATCCGGGTAGCCGGTGAACACATACACGTGGGGGTACACAAATACAGGTGCACACATGCAGTTACACGCATGGGGGCACACCGGCACTACCGGAGCAGTGGGCTGCCGCGGTGCAGCGCCCGGGGAGCAGGTGGGGGTTTCAGGTGCCTTGCTCAAGGGCACCTCATCCGTGGAGGTTCGGGATTCGAACTGGCCACCCTCCGGTTACCAGTCCAACTCCTTCACCAGTATGCCACGGATGCCCCCTAAGGGGCTCTCTTTGTCATGTCGCTCTATCCTACCCTATTCATTTGCTCTGTGTTGGATGCCACTCAAAGCACTCCATTGGAAAAGAAGCCTGAGAAAGAGCTTTGATATTTCTTTGTTTGATAGATCCCTCTTTCTGAACCAAGTTCACAAAAGTCATTCAATAGTTTGGATCCTCCCGAGCTAAAAGTTTAGTTTTTCCTTTATGACTCATTATCTTACCTTGTCCCAATTAGAAATATACTTTCCCTCCTCTATCAACCTGTATTTCCACCTTGTCATTCCTTCCTCAGAATCTGGGTACTGGTCATAGTGGGCGTTAGCATCTGTTGGATACCAGTCGTGCAGGCCGCCCAGAGTGGTCAGCTGTTTGACTACATCCAATCAGTGACCAGCTATCTGGCCCCGCCCATCGCATCAGTTTTCTTCCTGGCCGTGTTTGTTAGGCGGGTCAATGAACCGGTGAGCTTATGTATTGTGACACCAATGCCCTTTCATGCATAATTAACTAGGAACCGTATTACACTGCAAATTGCTGTTGTTTGAGTCTGAGTCAAATAAATATTCCAAAAGGTTTTACATGTGATGAAATATATATGAAATAAATATAATTACTCGTATTCAAATTCTGAAACTCAGTACATTATCCCAGGAAGTGCACTTCATGAGCCCACAATTATTAAAAATGTCTACTGTTCTCTCTCTCTCTCCTTGTCTCTTAACACCAGGGTGCATTCTGGGGTCTGATGGGAGGCCTGGCGATGGGCCTGTGTCGGATGGTTCCAGAGTTCTGGTTCGGTACGGGCAGCTGCCTTTTCCCCTCGGCCTGCCCGCCTGTGATCTGCGGCGTCCACTACCTGTACTTTGCCGTGCTGCTCTTCCTCTGCACCTCCGTGTTGGTGCTGCTGGTCAGCTACAGCACCGAGCCCCTGAACGCCCAACACGTCAGTGCTTCTATCTCTCTGCGTCATCTGGCAACCGCACCCTGTTACAGCTGTGTGTGCATGACATCATGAGCAGATGGCGGGCATCTTATTGGAAGATGATATTGTCTCGCAAGCCAATCCCTCCCAGGAGCAGGCTTGGAGAGGGTCTGGAGACAATTTGAGGAACACCCTTCTCTAGCAAAGGAGCCATTGTGTAAGATTGGAAACGCTGTTCTCAGTATGACAGCTCCTCGCTGTGTCCCCGCTCCTTTTTCACTTGCACCAGACTCAAGCTAACAAGAATGTACCCTTGAAGGAGGCAAGATGTAGTCCAACGTGGTCCTCCCTGCCGGGAGTTAAAGTAATGAATTCATTTATCATTTTATATACGATTATGCCAAGACTTTGGTTGAATGAGTGCAGGACAGTGAATACTTGTGTGTCGTTGGCACTAAGTGTTGCTTTCCTGCTCACAGCTCCATCGTCTGGTGTTCAGCCTACGTCACTCCAAAGAGGAGAGGGAGGACCTTGACTGGAAGGAGGAGGAGAGAAGGAAAACACGACGCAGAGAGGTGGAACAGAGGAAAAGAGAAAAGGCTGAAAGTGACCCAGGTGAGATCCACAAGATTAAAATGACTGACGCAATCAAGAAGAATGACATAGCAGCATATACTAGCTTGATTGGCTAATTAGGTATGCTTAAATCTATACCAATTTTGTATTTCTCTTAGTGGCTCGAAGGAAAGTCAAGTCTGGTATCCGGCGCCTGATTGGATGGTTCTGTGGCATGGACGGCGGCTCCCAGACCCCGGAGCAAACTGACCAGGAAGTGGCTGAGGCGCCAGAAGAACTGCCTGATATCAGTGAGGACCCCATGTGGAAGCACTTTGTAGATGCCAACGCCATCATCATGATGGCTGTCGCCGTCTTCATGTGGGGTTACTTTGCATAGTTCCACCAGAATGAGACCTAGCATTAAAAAGTACATGATTGTATACCAAATAAAGTCGGTCAAACATATATCCTGAAATTCATTTACATTTTTAGGGCAGTTAAAAAGTTAAAAAGATGAATTAAATGTATGCTTTGTTAAAAGTAATTTGGCCTAGCCGTCTTGGTTGTTTACACTAACACTTTTGTTCTCTACTCTTCAAAGAAGATTTTGGTAATCAGTGATCTCTAAGCAAACTTACATGCAATAGATATCACTTTGGTTCTTGGCTGGTTTACACCATACAGTCTGCATTCACTATTCTATATAGGTTGTGATCAATAACGTTGGGTTGCAACCAAGCACATTCCCGGATCCTCAAATGGTGTCAAGTTATAAAGCCATTACCATCTTCTGTTACCATCTGATGAAATTGTGAAGCTGCACATTCTTTACTTTAAAATGGACAGGGAATCTCAGTGAGCGCCTGGAAAGATTTGAATAAAATCCAAGCAGTGAAGTCCATCTATCATACAAGCTTCAACCCACACACCGTGTGTCCTTGCTACCTAATGATAAGACAATTTTCCACGTTGAGCTTTACTACCACAATAACACTACCACTCCGTTGTGCACGGTCAGAAACCAAGCACAGTACAGGTGTCCAGTTTAATCATCAATTGTTTTTATTTAAGCACACATTTCCCAATAGCATTGTACACATCAGGAACCTACAAAGTTCTCCCGTGCCTCCCACGCTTCTGTTCCCCCCCCCCCCACGCTTGTTTCCATGCAGTCTCGTATCATTCACCAGGTCGGTCTTGTACACAGGTCCAGTCTGGTCAGCTAGCAGAGCTAATTGGGTGCATTTAAAAAGGGATGGAGAGGAGGCTGAGGGAATGAGGAGTCGGGAGCCGTCCACAGGCACTGTTTCAACCCCGTTCCACTCGCTCCAACGCCACGGAGGGCCCTTTAACACGTCTGCACGGAGCGCAGCGCCCGATCAGAAGGACAGACGGGCTGCTGCGACCCCTGATAAAATGCGAAATCTTTGAGGTATCCGATGCCATATTCTCTCCAGGGGAGGGTATAGGGGTGTGTGTGTGTGTGTGTGCGGGAGGGGGTATTAAGGCTGAAAGCTGGTGTGGAGAAATCTGGTCGTTTCACCTGCTGCAAAGCATAAACCGCTTCAGCAAACCTTTATCGGATCAAACCAAATTGAGGGTAAATGAGATTTGGCAGTTAAATCTGATAGAAAATAAAACAGGTTTCCGAGGTGGCGGGGGGGGGGGGGGGTGATGCGATACTTGGTACTGGGAACTCTGTCTTCAAAATAAACAAACATTCTCTGACACACCCATCCTTATAAAAACCAAACAAAGTAAAACTAAAATAGCAAATAAGCAAGTCAATCAATCCATACAAAGTGACATCGGGCCTTTGCAAAGTGACATCAAGTTGCTTTTCTCCCATTCCACCCTAGTGTTTATTTCATAGACCATCTCCCATAATCCTTTGTAAACCAGTAAGTCCCTGGTTTGATTCTCCTATGTGCAGTCAGCAAGGTTGGGGTCCACTCCGACCGGATGGCGAGGACAGACCTCAGAGGGGCCAGTAAACTAGGCTAGGGTTGGGGGGTGAAAAGGGAGACGAGAGCCTCTCGTTGACCACTAGTATGGCTATTACCGAGTTAACGTTCCTGTCAGAGGCAATGATTTCAGCAGCATTATCAATGAGGGAAGGGGATGTAGAAGAGACAATAATATTACAGCACATTCATAGATAGAAAGAAAACCATGACAACGGGACAAAGTGTGAGTGGCAGCCATGTTCAACGGAAGAGAAAAATTATACGCAAGTTAGCTCTATACAATCACATTTCTACAACAATGCTGTACATTCCATCACCCCAAAATAAAGAAAGCAGATCTCTTTATGACCCTGTGCCGTTCATCCCTCTGAAGCACCATTGCACAGCTAACATGGAGGGGTTATGGACACAACTCACAACGCGCAAACTCAACGAGGATGAGGAGATATTTGGCCATAGCAGGAGTATGGTCACTAAGTAAGCGCAACATTACATTTCTATGCGTCACGTTGTTATGAATGCTAATGTGAGTCAGGTTTACTGCGGGGCATTCACATGGGAGCACTCAACGGCCAAGTATGGAGTATTGGAAGGAACATTGAATCAAAGACGGGGGACGGGGGACAGGGGGGGGGGGGCAGCAGACAGTGTGCAGAGCAGCAGGAGGGGACCCCAACCGTGGTAATACTACGTCACATCGCTGCAGTAAAGTCGGGGGCGAGAGGGAGAGCGAGGGGTCGGTACAGTGAAGGAGACACAGCTCTCCTCCTGAACCCCTCGCCCTGGCCCTCCTCCCTCTAAAAAAGGACAAACGATAGTGGAGTGCAGGAGAAAACTCAGGACACGTCGAGTCCTAGAGAGTGCCTGCCGAGCCGTCCCTGTGCTCTCTTCTGCTCCTCTAAAAACAGAGGCAGTGGGGCCAAGCCGAAGGGCAGGGGGGGGGGGGTGGGGGGGGTTGCACTCCCTCTTTCTACCTGGCCTCCTCCCTGCGCTCCTCCCGCTTGGCGCGCACCGACTGGCTGCCGTCGGCGGGTTGCTGCACCCAGTTGTTGTCGTGCAGGCCGACGCGGCAGCCCGGCGTGTCCTTGTCTGTGCGCCGGCAGCACATCCAGTAGGAGCGTCCGTAAGGCAGGTCGTGGTGGTAAGGTTTGGGGTGCCAGCGGCACAGCGACACGTCGCCCCGCTCGTACTGCCGCTTGCACTGCTTGCAGGGGTCCTCGCGGTACAGCGGGTCCTGGTTCCAGCGCGAGTCCACCGCCTGCACGCCGTACGTCTCGATCAGCGACCGGAAGTCGTGGCAGGTGCACTTGAGCGCGGCCAGGGCGCGCGTGGGCAGGTAGCAGAAGATGTTGACCATGATGTGGTCGGGCAGCAGCAGCATGTACTGCCGCGGCTCCAGCAGCCGCTGGATCTGGAAGCGGATCTCCAGGAAGTCGTGCGAGACGTGGCGGTAGAGGCGGCACAGCGAAGGGTCCGAACAGTCGTCCGCCGCCACGCCGCCGCCGGCCAGCGGCGAGTCGGGCCGCGCCGCCCGCTCCCCGGGGCCCACCGCGACCAGCGAGCCGGGGCTGCCCGCGCCGCCGCTGCTGCCGCCGCCACCGCTGTTGGTGCAGTCCAAAGAACACATTCCTGACCCGCCGGGGCCCGGTCCCGTGCCGTCCTCCTCCGGCCCCCGGGGGGGCTGGAGGAAGAAGAGCTGGCCGGGAGGGGGGTCGTCGGCCGACAGGTCCGCCCCGCCGCCCGGCATGGCGAAGCACACCGTCTCCTCCTGCACGTTCTCCGTGCTGTCCTTGCCGTAGAACACGCACTGGTCCACGGCGCCCGTCACCACCACCTCCACGTGGAAGCCCGTCATCCGCTCCCTCCCCACGCCCTTCTTCTCCGCCTTGGGGAGCTCCTGGCCCGGCTCCGGGCAGCGGCAGGCCTGCCTGTCTGCGTGGTAGGCCGCTTCTCCGTCTGGCTTCGCGAGCAGCAGGCCGCTGGGGTCCCGCGACGACGGGCTGACCAGCTGGTAGAGGTCACACGTGATCTTCTCCTTGGCCCTGGCCCCCGATTGGCCGGCGCCGGCGCCACAGCTCATGAACATGCAGCGGGGCCGGCCGGCGGGCTCCGACTGGGACCGCGGGTCCAGACTGGACACGCGGAAGGCGATCCTCACCTCGCCGTGACACTGAGTCGGGGGCGGGGGGGTGGCCTTGTTGCAGAGCCCCGGCTCCCCTCCTCCCCCGTGGACCCTCACCGGGTCGGACGGCTCCGATAGGGTTGTGGAGCCCGAGGCCAGCCTCAGCTGATTCTCCTGGTTCTGGGACTCAAAGAGGGCTATGGCGTCGGCCACCTTGCAGGGCTCGTCATCCTGCTCCTCCTGGTCCGTCCGGATGGGGGACGAGGAGTCCTCGTCGTTGTCCGACGGGGGCCGGGAGTCCGGACCCTCCGACGAGAAGACCATAGGGTTGGGGTCCGACACGGAGCTCCGGAGGAGGGTGTGCTGGTGGACGGAGAGGCCCTGGCCAGTGGTGAGCTGGTGACTGGGCTGCAGGTGGTCCTGGGAGGCGACCATGCCCTGTAGGGCCATGGCAGTCCGCTGCTCCACCAGAGCCACCATCTCCGCCACGGACAGGAGGTCCGTCTCGCTCACCCCGTCCGGCGGCGTCTCGTCGAGCTGGGGGTCCGAGGAGGCCAGGGGGCGGGTCGGAGGGTCATAGGAGGAACAGCGCCTTCGCCGCTTGGCCTTGCTGCAGTCCGTTGCCCAGTTACCCTTCACCTGGGGGGGGGGGGGGGGGGGGGGGGGGGAGGGGGGGAGATCATGAGCATCATTCATCATGGTTTATAGCTTATGCTACCATGTGCCCCAATGAGGAAAGGAACCCTGATCATGCCGGAAGTATACAACATTTTCCACAGGGGTAAGTAAATATTTGTTTAGCTGTCCAGGGTAAACAGGAACTTTATCAATCCAATGTGATTGCATTTATTCCTCTAGTTATGTTTATACAGCATTTAGCTTTTCATTATTTTCAGTGAAGCCAATAGATAATATCGGGCGTGATATAGCGCCCAACATCAGCTGCCAGTGCATAGGTTTGCATCCTCCCTCCATGCATGTTCATGTTTGTATTCTGTTGTTGCCTGAAGCAGGCCACTGCTCACCTTCATGGCACTGGGTCTCTGTAGTCCTGCTCCACTGAACTGGTGCGCCACAAAGAAGGCTATCTTCTCCTTGGTGTTCCCCGGCTTGATGACATACCAGGTGTCCAGCAGCACGCGGCCCTCCTCCATCTGGGCCCCGGAGGAAGGGGGCGAGGGCGGGGCGGAGGGGGGCGCGGGCGCCGGGCTGGCGCTGGAGGGAGGGGAGGGGAGGTCCGGGGGCGTGTTCTCTGAACCCGCATCGTCGTCTTGTGCCGCGGCTACGTTCTCCCCCTGCTCCCCGACCGCGGACTGCCACCCTTCATCGCCGCCGCCGCCGCCGCCGCCCTCCGGCGGCCCGCGGCCCGTGGCAGAGGGCTCGGCCTTGCAGAGGGAAGGGGAGCCGGGGCAGCCCCGTGTCCCGCCAACGCTGGCGGCGGAGCCGGCACCGCGGGCCTTGTTCTGAGAGTACGTGCCGAAGGGGCGGGGGCACAGCAGGCGGATGTGGGAGAAGGTGTCTCGGTCCATCAGGGAGCGGACGGCCCACAGGGCGTAACGGCATCTAGGCTGGCCGGCAGGAACCCGAGGCTGGACTCCTCATGCTCTCCCCGCCCCCCTGTCCCAGTGCCAACCTGGCGGGCGCCGTGTGCCACCCAGATCAGCAGCGACCACAGGCATACAATCTGTGAGTAATCTGGAGGCAGAGGGGAGGACGGGGAGGGAGAATGGAAAATGTCAGTGAGGTCATAAAAAAATAAAACCACCGTTTATATCACGCAGAGAAATCGGTTCACAGGCAGGTTCAATCCCTCGTGGAGGTCATTCATTTTTTTTTGCATAGGAGAACACGAGTAGGAAGCAGCCAGGTCAGCTCAACCAACACTAGAAGGCAGTCAATAGCTGGAACAGAGGAACATCAAGTGGGGATCAATTCTCTATGCAGGCTCTCAATCAAATTAAAGGGATCTCCTTTCAGACTCTTTGTCTGGGGCCGTCTGACTAGAGGGATGAGGCAGTCGAGGACAAAAAAGGATTTAACACTCCTTCTGTACTTCAAAGAGGACTTGACCAATGAGACGCCACACAGGGTGGGGCAGGCAGCCCTATTTTTAGCATATTGGTTGAGTGTCATCATGTGTATGTGGGTCTGTCGTATACGTGTGTGTATGTCGGGGGTTGCAGCCTTCCCTTATCCTTCCTCCAATCATCGTCAGCTAGTCTTCCACACTACAAGCTAGGTCGGGGGTGTAGGGTTAGGGCTTAAGTCTACCCACAGTGCTTTGCATGTGCGTCATACATTGCCAGCTGTAGGGTTGCCAAGAACGTGCCGGCATGTGCTTATAAAGCAGATAAGGGGGGGGGGGGGAACAAGTGGTGATGGTGCAACATGTTTAACTCAATGCTTGTTTTAAGACCTCAGCTGTGGAACAGCTTGAAACGCTAGCTGCACTTCTTGTTAAGTGTTTTTGGTTGCATTCGGTCCAAATACCTACTCTGAGACTGCAAACTATGCTGGTAAACTATAGTTCTTATGGTGGAGGAGAGCAACTTTGAGTCAAAAGTTTATTTGTAGCGCCCATCATTAAAACAGTTGCATTCACGCATGTGCTTTTGTGAGACAAGCTCTGCCAGAGAGAATGACTTTCAGGAGTGAATCTACCATGGCATAAATGAGAACAAGTCATTCATTTAGCAAAGGCTTGGCTACTCTACCCTTTTATGCAGGATTTACACAGGTCCATTAAAAAAGGACTTCAGAACCACAAAATGTTTGAACACTACACCATAACAACGGATAACAGTTGCTCTGCTGTCCATACCCTTGCATGCGTAATTGCGTATACTTGCTGGAGGGTACAGTAACACACATCATACAAGTTTATCGGCATCACACATTTTAAGCACACATCAATCCTTTTTGCTTGTCTTTTAATCCAAGTGAATGTGAAGGCGGATGCAGCACAGGTAGGTGTGTTTCTCTTACAGCTCATCCAGTTGAGCCGGTTCTGTGATGTAGGAGCACATTTTGTAACAAGTCTCTGTGTAGGACTAGGCTAGCATTATAAACCATCCAAAATTCCCTGTCTTGGATAATTCAATTATATTTATGTGCATTCATTTGAAAGAGTGCACGACCTTCGTTAATTAAAAAATATCTGATTGATGAAACGTCATCTGGCACAAGGCAAAAAATAAGACACGATCCAGTGAACTGGTTTCTCTGGTACCGTTCCAGTCAACGTCTACTCACCTGGTAATCCACAGCCTTAAAAGCATATCTGTGTTTTGCCATCTATCTGGGTAGAACATTTGTACCAATGGCATGGCTGAGAGGTGTAAAAGTCAAAAGGACAACCCCACACAAACTGGTTGAACCAATTGAAAATTCTGCTTCCCTAATAACACACAGCAACACAGGCTGGTGAACAGCGGAGGGCAGGCCTGTAATAATTCCCTTCTGCCTGAACAGAATTCTACCTACCTGAAAGGTAGAAGGTAGGCTAGGCCGAGATATTGATTAGGCTAGCGAGCTAATCACATGTTTTGGGGAAGTGGCTTTTGGAGTGAGGCTTGAAGGGAGGGGTGGGATTTTTTTCCTGTTGGATACTTTCAAAATCTGTTATACTATGGTGGGTTAACCCAAATTGCCTGCCCAAGCTACAATAACTACTGGTCGATGGATTTGGTGCATTTTGCAAATACAGCAGGGTAAGTTAACAATTTACAAAAGCCTCACTTAAGGCTGGAACAATAACAAATATTCAGCTTACAATTAAAAAAGGTTAAACATAAATTATTTTATGGTCATCCAACGGTCAACCTCTGGACCTCAGCTCTACTTTTTAGGGGGCATAAACATTAGTCCATCAAATTTCTAGCTCCTAAAAACCTACTTGAGCAGTGATGTACAATTATATAAACTGAGCAGATACAAAATAAGAGTCCTGCTACCGCTGCTGTGCTCTTTGTGCTGCTCCTTTGTTAGCATCAGGGCAATAAATGTCAACACTGAACATCTTTCATCAAAGCCTCTGTTGGTAACAAGCAATGGACAATTAAGCGTTCTCCCTAGGTCTCATTGATGAGCGTGCACACTTAACCACACACACCCAACTCCAGTTGAATGAGGATCTGTACATGGTCAATAGCAATAACCCTTGGTTTTCAATGGATCTGTTAATTTAAGGCCATTTGGCATGGATCTTCATTTAGCCTAATCTAACCTTAGCTTTAGAAAAAAATACCAGTCATACAATACATCCTGTATTTGCCCCAATGGTATACTTTTATTCACAGCCTCAGTCACACTGTCCAATCAGGCCAGTGCTACATTTCCAAAACACCCTCCGCTCAAGTCCCGCTTCTGTGGATGTGTGAAAGCATTTACACAGTCCCTTAGCGCTTGGGGAGACAGGAGTATGCAACAGGAGTATGGCCAGACGGCTGGCTCTTCAACAAACTGTCAAATTCAACAATGGCGCTGACTGCATCGCCCTCCAACACAACTGTCTAAAGTGGTCATTCTGCAAATTAATCTGGAGTGGGACACCAACTGGCCAACAGGGCTGTAGTGTTTGACTGTGACATTAAGCTGCCATCATAATAACACACTTGCACTCTGACAGCACAATTTCCCAATCACAAAGGCGTGATCCAAAGGTTTCTTGACATGGACATGTAATGGCATAAAGCACATTACACATAAAATACAGCAACGCAAGCGTCACTGTATTAAAAGATTAAAAGTTAAAATCCAACAGTGAATAATCTCGAAAGATAAATGTTGTTCATCACCTTGCCTTTGCCAACTGTTTTCATTTTCTATCTAGTTTCCAATAATCAAGTTCGTTTCAGCACAAGCCTCAAAGTGGGTGTAACGAATAGGAAGTTATATTAACAGTATTCTCACTTATTTTTCTTCATTATTTGCAAAGAAATGTACCTAAAAAGCGTGCAACGGCCATGTTCCGACAAACAACATAGCAGTACATTTAACACAACATAACGAGGAGTTTCTAAAGGCAACAGCATTCGTTGCGACATATCTCCAGAACAGCCGGAGTTAGCTCTTTACCACCAGTAACTGGTCAACCCATGTTTGATGGATCCCAAAGTCAGGAGCCCATCAAACTTACTAGCATCCTCACTAGCAAACCTAATCGAACAGCGTTGCAATAACCTAACTCACCTGTAACTAACCCAACTCACCTGTTAGAAGAAGACCAACAACCATGCAATTAGCAAGTTGGCTAAATGTGCTAGCTAGTTGGTTATTGGGCAATAGCTACTCGTCTTACCTTAACGTCCAAGTCCAAAGCGAGTTTTGGCCTGGAAAATCGTTGATGACAACTGGATAGCGAGCTTTACGTCTCAGCTGAGCGACTCAAAAAGACGACAGCAGCTAGTGTTCCGCAGGTAACACGAGTGGTCCGTGGACACGTAGCTAGGCTAGCTCGCTCTTCGGCTAACGACATTAGCCAGCTAGCTCTTCTCTCATCAACCTTGTTTAGCGCGGGTTACTATCCAGGGTCTGTCAGTTCTTCACAAATACTCTAGATGCCACTCACTCAATGCCTTTTTTAGCACACTTTGAAGGACACCCTCCCTTGTTATCTTTTCAGAAGTGGCACGAGCTTTTAACGGTGTATACTTGGGACTACTGAAATAATCAGTGTCAAAAAGGTAGGAAGAAGAAGGCCATCTTGTTGACAAGCAGCTCCATACGGCCAGCAGCCAATAGGAACAGAGAGTCGATGGTGTGCCCATATATGGCGTCGGCACGACTCCCCTCCTCCTTTAGCCCACTCTCTCTCTCTCTCTCTCTCTCTCTCTCTCTCTCTCTCTCTCTCTCTCTCTCTCTCTCTCTCTCTCTCTCTCTCTCTCTCTCTCTCTCTCTCTCTCTCTCTCTCTCTCTCTCTCTCTCTCTCTCTCTCTCTCCCTCCCATGACCATCTTCTCATCTTTCACAGCCTCTTATTCATTCTCTCAAACTGTGGTACTCAGGCATGGTCAGCTCAGTGACCTGATGATTTTAGTGCCTATTATCTTCTGGTCACTGAATCCTAAATTAAGGCATAATGCACAAGCTAGGCAGGTAATAAATGTTTGAAAAAGTTTTGCATCTGAGATATGCATATTGCATAATATAATAATTATCGAATACATGGGTTAATATTGGCATTTGCTGTGGGGCTATCATTGTAGTAGGTCCTGCAAAATCTATATATGGTTCCATTTATCCATCCTTCAATCTTTATATATTTTTCACTGTCTGTCTGTCTGTCTGTCTGTCTGTCTGTCTGTCTGTCTGTCTGTCTGACTGTCAGTCTGTGTGTCTGTCTATCTGTCTGTCTCTGTCGTTCTGTCTATCAGTCTGTCTGTCTGTCTGTCTGTCTGTCTGTATCTGTATATCGATCTACAACTGTTGAATCATAGGCTTTTGTCTCAACTAAAATCACAGGTCAGCATAAAATCAACATTGAGCGACACCTTTTTTTTTTTTTTTTACAGTCAAGGCACCTCATGACACTCAGCCACCCATCAAGGGCACCAACTCAAGGGATTATTATTGGACGTTGTCATTCAAAGCCCTCTCTTTTTTTGATTATGATTCGTCGACGATCACTGGTTCAGCGTATTGTTTCTCAACCCCCATAGGTTTACAAAACCAATTAACCTCCTGGGTTACGCCCTTTTTCTTACTCTCTGAATTTCGGTTGGTTGACTGACATGTCAGTCTAGCCTCCACTTCCGGATACCAAAGCGTTACAAAACACTGGCATGTTTCATTCACTATAGCCTACTGTTTTTAACTAGAGGACATCGTGTTCTGCTCCATCGCGTTTTAAACAGTAAGACAATTATTAGGAGTGAGGTTGATTGCGGGAAACGAGGAGATGCGTTGTGATTGTCATTGAGTGTGTTATTTGTCATTATTGGTGTATCTTCGTTCGTTGCACAACTCGTGCCCGACCTGTCAACATATTGTCTAACGTGATAGAGGTCGTGTAATGTAAATCTGATATTAACGCAAGCCTTTCAAAATCGTGGATTGAACGGTTTATTTCCTTAATAAATGTGTATTACACATTATCCCATGACTTGAACCAGCCGCCAATACATTGCATGGACATTGCATATATTTCATCTTTGTTCAACTGCCTTTTATAATTATCCCTAAACATTTGGTTAATAATAAGAAGTACCTATGAATGGTTTTGAAAGTATGGTGACTGTGTGCACTGTTACATGGTGTGATTCATTAATATAAAAAGAAAATCTTCTCTTGTGTGCTTTCACAGTGCAGCTCGCTGAGATGCTGCAGGTGATGAGGGGCGCAGGTAAAGTGGGGTCTGCCCTGGTGAACACGCAAGGGGAACATCTTAGGCTGATGGCATGCAACTCATCCCTCGGGGGTGTCGCCCAAGCAGCCCAGGATATGGTGGAGGGACTGGTGGGCACTGCAATGGGAGGCAGCAAGGCTGTGAGTTTAACATAGACTTTCAGAAGAGTACAAATGCAAATATATGTCCTTAGCAAGATAGTATTTAGCTACCAGACTTTTTTTGTTGCTTTTTCATGCAAGTAATTTCTTCAGTGGACCTCATACAGATGTAATTTGACATTGCACTCACCCTTATACACGTTTTCTTAAAATGGCAGTGTTTTTATTTATTTTAAAGGTTTGGTTTGCTATTTGGGATCTAATGGCCAACTCACAGATTGTATAGTGCGATTCTAGAGTTTAGACACCATTATTTTCACTGTTGACTTTGCTGACTTATTCCTGTCTAGAGGTCTAGGTTAGAATTGAAGTCAACAAGGCATTGTGACATTAGTCTAAAAACATTTATTCATGAATAGTCTTTTTAAAAACTGGAAGTTGAGGGTGTACTGTAACATGTCTCAGTTTTTTGTATGGAAAAAATGGTAACGAATCAAGCATTAGATCAATAGTTATGTGTCCGGACACATAACAGTGCATCTTTCAGATATTTTTTCCACTGCTGGCTGGGTCGGATTAACATCAATGCTGTTCACCAGCACCTATTCAAACAATGTAAAATTTGTAGAACGATGGATAACTTGACTGATAAAGGAAAACATTTTGAAGGCGAAGCATACAGGATATACAAGGAAAGGGACTTGGTGAGGTTGGTTTGTAAAATACATAAAGCAAAACGATATCAGTGAATATTAACTAAATATTGAACAATTAGGATTAAAAAAAATATGAATTAACAATATTTACACAGAAAGTTTTACACACAATAAGTCTTATTTAACTGCAATAACGAGTTTTAAATATGAAATTCTATGGACCAGGAAGTAACTTTCTGCCTAGGCGACATAGATTATTGTAATGACTATGATCTCATATACTACTGATTTACATGAAACCATCAACAGGCTGTAAAGATTGGTGATCGCCTTTGGATGTGACAGACTCAATTTCTAGCCAACTATAGTGACAGATCTGAGTTGATAAAAGTGTTATAAGTAGATGCCCAATATATCACATGGTTAATTGATTAATCATACTCCCTGTATCTGTTGTTTGGTAGGCTACTGTTCCGACATAGGGAGCAGCTAAGCTGGTTAGATAGCGATGCTTGATTATGTTTTGGTTGAACTAAAGTTCAAAGGTCCCTTCCATCAAAGTGCTTCCTACAAACATGACGTTCGGCCAATCATTATGTATCAGTTAGGGGATTGACATCATTACATAGGACAACCAGTCACAGCTTCAGCCTTTCAGGCCATAGAAGAAAATAAATAATAATTGTTACTGAGCTATGAATTCTTATTTTCATGGCTAGGGACTGAACATATACTATTATTTTTCTTGACAGGTAGACAGTGTAAATCCTTCTTGTAATTAGTAAGATCCAAGGCCAGGTTTTAAGCTTCGCCGCACCATCCTAACAGGGTGTATTTGGAGTTCAAAAGTTCAGTTTGTGCTTGAAATTAAACCAAACCTGATTGATTCAATGCTCCTTTAAAAACCGTTTGGGAAAACAATTGTAAACTTATATTTTCAGCAGATATATTTGAACCAATTTGCGTAGTTATGGTGTATTCACTCTAGAATCTGTGGTTAGGCCGTTGGATCCAAAATAGATAACTTATCCTTTCATAATAATAATAACAATAATAATTGATTGCATTTATAGCGGTATTTATAGCAGTTTTCACGGTATACGCTTTACATGGCGAGTATGTGCGTGTATGTGGGGTATAACGCCTCATCCACTACAAGTTCATCACCCGACTGGTAGTGGACGAGGTATCATTATGGCTGCCAGTGTGCCTCAGAATGCTCCCCACAAACCGGCTATCAGAGTAGAGGGCTGTGGAATGATGAAACTATCCGAGACAATATTTTTCATTAATTTGCTAACCTGACTTACTGCTGTGCATCAGCAGTCTTTGAAAGAGGACGTGTTCCCCGACGCCGAGGGCTGGGAGATGGAGCCGGAAGAGGCTGCCCAGTGGTCCGTTGGCTCAGAGTTCTCAGCCGGTGAATCCAGGCAGAGCCATGCTGGTCCTGAAGCCACAGCAGAGTCCACAACAGGTACGTTACCAGGTAAAAGTTAACACAGTGGATTCAGTTGAATAAGTGCATTACACATTGGAGCGTGTTGACAAAAAGCTCATTGTTCCGCTTGCAGCATGTTTGTGCAGATCAACAATGCAGATCTTTGCAAAGCTGCAGGCATTTATGCTTCCACGTCACATTGAAGTGTACACAAGTTGTCAAACCCTAATTCTACATCAACTGATGAGCAAATCTGGCAACGCAATTGCGAGCATTCTCCATTGAAAACATGTTGAAAAGGCCATCTAAATGCACTGTTGATTTATTGCAACCAGAGGGGTATTCCATCAAAGTCGCTAACAAAGGCAGCGCTTAGTTGATTAAGCCCGGTTAGAACTTACGCCAACTTCGACTTGAGGCTAAAGCAGTTCAATCAACCCAGTTCAGCCGCGCCTTGCTCAGGCTAGTTCAAGCCAGCCTTACGTTATCGTGGTTTACGCCCGCTCCAGAGATATGTAACCAGCCCAGAACCGTGAATGTCGAATCATGGATCAAATGTCCGAAAAAGGTTAGAAGCTGCTTGTGGAGGTCTACGAGGAGTACAAGCATATAATAAATCAAAAAGGAAACACCGTAACGTCTTCTGAATGAATAAGTAGTATTAAGCGTAACTATTTAGATTTAATATTGTCCATAGATTTGTATTCAAGAGATACAAGATAGTCTCGAGGTAATGTGTCGGACTTGCAGCCGGTCGTCCGGGGTTCAATCCCCACCTAATTACTAATTGCCTGCCGAGAAACTCACCTGAAAGGAATTTATGTGGCTGACAATTTCCCATGCAGCAGTGTATCAATTTCACTATCAGTAATATTAATATTAACTTTACCATGGGTTTTTGCAAATTATATTTTGGTTCTGGGGATATTGTAAGACATATTTATTATATAAAAATACAATTGTTAGGCCTAATTTCTCTGGTATAAAGGAAATAACAAAAATGAACCAACGCCAAAAATTGAAGGACGTACTGAAACGCAAACTCGCTTCGCCCGAACCTCAGGGCAAATGCTAGACCACTCACCGAACTGCTAGTTCACAAATTTGACAGAATACATAGTTTTAGATAAAAATGTGTTGAGAGAATATCCACTCTAACAATAGATATCAATTCATCCAATTATTATATTTGCATAATTTCATCTCAGACCCTTAGTGAAAATATATGCTGTTTTTACTACATATATTTACATAAATGACAAAATCGTGCGGATTAGGCTTGGCGGAACATTCTGATGGTACACTTGTTTCCGACAGATGGGACTCCTCTGAAACACCGCTCAAGTAAGCCTGACAGTTAGCCTGGTACCGACCAGGTTCATTTAGTCTGATAAATTGCCATGGTTACTCAACGTAGATTCCCTTAAATCACGTTGATGGAACGCAACTCTAGCTTAAAGGAGCGAGGCTAAGCAAAATAAGCCCGGCTTTGCCTTTAGCTCGGTTGATGGAATACCCCCCGCATGTATTCTTGTGTTTTCCTTGTCGAAAAAAAAAACAACACTACCCCAATTCTCCACTCGACCTATCAGAGATTATGCAAACCACTGTCAAGAAGGTTTTTGCGTTGCAACACCCTTCTTTAGGGGGGGGGTCCTTGCGTACACATAGGTCCTCACCCGTAAAAAGGACCTTGTTCGCTCTCTGAATAGCACCGTTGATCTCTGCAGATCTTTGCATACTTGCAGGACACAGAAGTGTTAAAGGTCCCATGACTAGGGCCCTATGAAATCTGTTTTATTTTTTTCCAAATTCTGTTTTATTTTTTTCCAAATTCCGTTTTTTCCGTTTTAATTTTCATGAATTCCGTTTTTACACTTAAAGCTATTATTATCATCAGAACGAGTGTCAAATAAGTGCGAACGAATAAAATTTAATCAGATAGAAGACTACATTTATTAAAACATCACAACATTGCACTGTTTTTAGTGCTTCAAATAAGAACAACATGACATAAATATTAAAGTGCTTATAAACTCTTTTTTTATAAACTCAAATTGTTGTTTGAAGGGGCGTGCCCTGGCTACGGCGTTCATTGTTTTTTATATGGATTTTGGACTTCAAGTGGTCATCGCACGTATCTTTGCGTTTCCAATCGATTGTATGTTGACATACTCTACAAAACAGCTGATCACCTGAGTGATAGAAGTAGATATTGGATATTGTTCGGCTCTGAATTTGGGGTTAGAACCGAATTACGGGCGCTTCAACTTCTTCTTCGGCTTCTTGTTAGGAGCAGGACCTATTGTTTGCGTGGTGGACCGGGGATTTTTTTTTAACGTTGTGGGAGTGACTGCTGAACATTCAGTGACGTTAATGTCACCTGTGTTGTTTCCCTTTTCCCTCGAAACTGAATTTCACCAAAATAATGGCGAATTCCGCTGCATTCCGCTGCATATTGTAAATGTGACGTTTGATGTGCCTTGTCCTGTTACATGTTATGTGTGCAGAAGAACAGGAACCTGCTGGAAATCAGTTATTTTGCTATGACAGGCCCGTTTTAAATTGTAACTTATTATAATTATCAGTAGATTCCGTTTTTATTGTCCTATTCCGTGATTCCGTCCGCGTTTTCGTTATCGCGGAATTCATAGGGCTCTACATGACATGCCACCAGGTGTGGTGTGATTAGCCGTTACAAGCCGTTTTGGAAATCTGCCCCTTATGACATCACATGTGGGCGTGTCCACCTAGATGTGTGATGGATGGATGAGCAACCTTTGCTACAGTCCCCTGGGTAGGCTGGTAGGCTGATCTATCCAGCATACATCTAGGTAGACACGCCCACCTGTCGGACCTTTCATTTACCTTAAAAATAAGATGCTCTGCTGAATGACTTGCAACTAAGATAAGATAAGATAATCGTTTATTAGTCCCACGGTGGGGAAATTTGCAGGTCGACACATTTTTTATTTTAGTTCTAAACTATGAACCAAACATAGTTCTAAACTATGAACCAAAATAGCCTGGGTTTCTACATGCATATAATATGTGTGACTTCCATACTTTTCCAATGTTGACGATGCAGGAGTGCCTCCACGCCAGGGGAACAGTCAAGGAGGAGCGGGTTGGCCGGGGCAGACGGCCAGGTTCCTCCACACCTCAGCAGGCCTCCACCACCGCTACCAGGCCAGGTTCATCCATGACACCGTGGTGGCCAGGCTCACACCGGAGGACATCAAGAAGGCACGGGAGGCCAAGCAGGCCTTGGTCAAACCCGTCCGACAAAAGGTTTGACAACGGGCAGGGATTTGTCCTTGAGGAAATAATGCTGGTTCCCGACAACACATGCAGTTTTTTTTTCAGATGCTTGTAAATTTGTAATGCATGACAGAATCATGCTGTTTATCACGTCTTGTCGTTTCAGGGATTGTTGATGAGACTTCTGTTTGAATGTTTCTCCCTAGCTCAGCGACCGGGCCAGGGAGAGGAAGGTTCCTGCCACTAGGATAAGCAGGCTGGCTAACTTTGGCGGTAAATATGATTTTGAGAATGTCATAGAAAAAAAACCTCTTGTTTTACCCAATCTGCATGAAGTATAATGCAGAATACATTGATGTGTTTGTATGTCAATTTTATATATTCCCAAATTAAAATGTGCTTCCCTGCTCGAGACACCTCACCTGTAATTTCTCATACCTGTCGAAGTCGATGTCTTCGTCTCTCCAGAATATGTTTGGATGTCAAATATAACTGCACCAATGTTATGTGCTATTTTAGTTGGAGACAGAGATAATTGCTATTGATATCCAGGATGTTTTGGAGACGAGGTTGAGACTATAACGGGTCCCTTTCTCCCTCTTGACTCTGCAGGGCTTGCAGTCGGGCTGGGGATCGGTGCCATTGCAGAGGTGGCAAAGCAGTCCTTTGGCAGCAAACGATCAGGAGGTGAAGCTCTAAATCGGGTTTTATTTCTCCTTCTGCCAAGCTAAATCCTGCCCTGTCCTCTCTGGCCTCTCCTGGCACATTCCATAGACAGACGCTCGGTGAGCAGTGCTTGGCGATCTGCTTGATTACCTCACAGTACCTGCTGCCGATGGTACCAGTGCGCTCTTAACAAGTGTTTCAATCAAATCCCCCCGGGTCTTCTGATGGCAGACGCATCAATGGGCCGTAGAGGCCCTCATTTAAACAACTGCTTTGATGGCACCACTTCAAACTAACAAATCCACTCTCAAATCCAACCAAATCCTTTGTGTACCATAACAGAGGATCTTGAGATGGTAATGAGTGCTTACAATAATTCTTGCACCCCTCTTATGTTTCACTTTCAGCGCTTTGTCTATAAATGATAACTACAGATCTAAATGCTTTTGTGTGTGTGTGTGTGTGTGTGTGTGTGTGTAAGACGCCGGGGCGGTGATGGACTCTCCGCTCCTGTCCGAGGCCAACGCAGAGAGGATAGTGAACACGCTATGCAAGGTCCGCGGTGCCGCACTCAAGATCGGCCAGATGCTCAGCATCCAAGGTGCGTACTCGGTAACAATGGTTACCGGGAGGACGATGCGCCCCGATGAGATCAGACTGGCTAGTCTGATCTCATCGGGGCGCATCAGTGTCTGGGGAAGAGGGACTTCAGATATCTTGAGGCAGCCATTCAATTGGCTGTCCGATTGAAATGCGCATGCCTCCGGAAACCTCATGTAAATGGTAAATGGCCTGCATTTATACAGCGCTGCATTTATGACCACTCAAAGCGCTTTACAAACTGCCTAACATTCACACATTCACACACTGAGGGCGGTGTCAATCATGCAAGGCGACAGCCAGCTCGTCAGGAGCAGTTAGGGGGAGGCTTCTGCATCAGGGACACGTCAACACTAAGCTAGGAGGCACCGGGTATTGAACCAGCAACCTTACGGTTACCAGCCAACCCGCTCTACCTCCTGAGCCACTTGCCGCCCTTGTCTGTGTGAAATGTTACGCATATCACACATGTCTGTGTGGAATGTGTGTCCCGAACTTAAGCGATGAGGGTCACACTGTTTTGGTATTCCCCCCAGACAACTCCTTCATCAACCCCCAGCTGCAGAAGATCTTTGAGAGGGTCCGGCAGAGCGCCGACTTCATGCCCCCCTGGCAGATGAACGTAAGTGGAGGCCCACCGCCAGCAGACGCAATGTACGACCCCTCGGTTTACACAAGGTGCAGTGTACGGACTTACTGTACTGCAGTAAAACAGTAATGGTATACCAAACCAATGAAATGTACGACTGTATCAAGGCTATCATTAGTCAGAGGCAATCAATATAGATTTGGCAATGAATCGACCTAGATGTGGCCCAGTGCATGATGGTGTAAATACACATGTATCAGCTCGGCATTGCACCACAGCAGTTTGAACCCTCTCTCTGGTCTGTTTAGAAAGTTCTGGCGGAGGAGCTGGGCTCAGGCTGGAGAGATCAGCTGTTATCTTTTGATGACAAACCATTTGCCGCAGCGTCCATCGGCCAGGTGCATCTCGGGGTTTTGAAAGACGGCCGAGAGATTGCCATGAAAATCCAGGTAAGCGATCAAAGAAGTGCATGTGTAAAGTGGGATTGTGAAGTGTTACTCAAACGTGCCTTTTCTGGTTGATCTGCCCATGGCAGTACCCAGGAGTAGCAGAGAGCATCCACAGTGACATAAACCTGATGTCTGTACTGAAGATGAGCGTCATCCTGCCAGATGGTAAGATTTACAATTAAATTGAGGGCATTTGTCAGAAGAAGGTGAAACAATATATCGCTGTTGGTACAGTCAGGATGTTCATAGAATCAAGGTGCCAAGCACTAACAATCGCTAGGTTAACCCAATCCTGTACACCACAAAGAAAGCTAGAATAAGAGGCCAGACAACTAAGTACTATAACTAAGTACGACATACAATAAGAGGATACATTAAGGGACAGGACGTTCAACATGTAATAAGTAGGAGGGGGTGGCTATGCAGAATCTCGGTGAACTCTGACCAACAACTAACTGTAACTAACCCCCCTTTGTCCATCCCGGTTAATAGTCATGTTAACAAGGCGTAACCTACCCTGACATGACTAGCCCGTCAGCTGTGTTTGGGGGCTTTTATTTAAGTCCTGATCGAGGGTAGCAACCCTTCTGCCCTGCCATGGTTTTGAGTCAGTTTGTGTGTTGGTTATGTGACTTTTGATACTCGGGTGCCCACGGTAATTCATCTCGTTGAGTAATCATTGGAAACATTTATTGGAAGACTTGGCTATTCTCCATGTATTTCTGAGCCACAACCAAAGAGCGTTTTCAGATGGGCACCAACTCTGTCTGGCCTTCTGACAACAGCGTACACTCACATAATCAGCCAACTGTTTCAACTGACTGATACAGAGACAGTTGCATCCTACAATTGCGTCCTTGGCCGGCAGTAGCTCAGGAGGTAGAGTGGGTTGGCTGGTAACCGGAAGGTTGATAGTTAGATCCTCAAAGTGTCGAGGTGTCCCTCACCCTGACTGCTCCCGACGACTTTGCTGTCGCCCTACATGGTTGAGTCCGCCGTCAGTAAGTGCGTTTACATGACTCGACAAAACCAAACTATTGGGTTTGTCCGACTTTGATTATATTTTTATGCATGTATACACCTTAGTCTGACTAAAATCGGACCGAATCGGGTTTCTCATAGTCGGACAAAGACTCCTAGATTATTCGATTGATAATTGCATTAATCGTGCATGTGTACATTCAATCGGATTGGAATCGGAATTTGTGTTCTGTGCATTCTCGCGATTTCCTCACGGGGCTGTGAGCCAGAAGTAGCAGACGATAGTCGTGTTGTTGTCGTCGTCGAAAACAGCAAAAGCAAGAGCGCCATTGTGCATCTATTTTGTGTAATTATCAGGTACATCACATACAACATGTAGAAGGATGTAGCGCTTAATCTTGCTCTTCGTATGCCATCTTTCTCGAATGTCGCCTGAGTTTGTTGTTGCTGGTGAGGTCAAGAGGTCAGCCGGTGGCTCTACTACCACTAGTTGAAATGGGTACAGCGCCACCTCTCGTACCGGGGCATGACATGCTTCAGCCAATGAATCGATTTTCTCACCGCCATGTATACTCGGTACAATTGCAGTTGTCCAATTGAGGAGCTTAGTCGAAGTATGGCTGTAATCGGATTGAGCTGTGCATGTAAACGTGCGAGTTTGTGAATGTGTGCATGAATGTGTGGATGAATGTGTGGACGTTAGGCGATATTGTAAAGTGCTTTGGGTGGCCGTTGGTTAGAAAAGCACTATATATGTGCAGTCCATTTACAAACACCTTCTTTTTTTTTTTTGCCTGCTGCAACATTCTGTTCGCCAGAGAGGGATAATTTTTGTAATGTTAAAATTATTTAATTTATCTTCAGTGTGTATTGGCCAATCTGATTTGTCTTGACACGATTGCGATTCAGCCTATACATAGCATGCACGCAAACTCACAGCCAGACACAAAAACTCCTTCTAATTCAAGAGCAGCTTTTCCTTTAATGACATAGAAAAGAAAGATTAGAAAGAAAACAAAACTGAAACCTATTTTTTTTAATGCTTCCATATTGTGTTATATTGCAAGCTGTTTTGATTATTGCATTGTTCATAGAAAGTCATATTTGTGACAAAAGCTTTCTCTCTTATGAAATATTAGATAAGTTAATTCATCTGTTGATGTCTTTAATGATCATCACAAGAGTAGGAAGTGATTAGCAAACTCTGAGTAGCAAACCCAGATGTATATATATATTTTTGAAAATCACGCATGGAAATGTACATAAAAAAATTTGTTGCATCGAGATGCATCAATAATCGATTCAGAATCTAATCGTTGCCCTCATAATCGGAATTGAATCGTGAGGTGCCAAGAGATTCCCACCCCTATTGTGTAAATAAGCATACACATACCTATTCTAAAAATATATATATTTAATGTAGGACTATTATCCGTAACCAGAAGCATTTAGTTGTTTTTAAATGCTTGGTTTTGTGACAGTAGTCTGGGCTTTCACGTCTTAATGTGTGCCTCCTCTGTTCCTCTTCCGCACGCTGTTTATTTTTGCACCAGGCCTGTTTGCAGACAGCAGCCTGGAGGTCCTCCAGAGGGAGCTCGCATGGGAGTGTGACTACAAGAGAGAGGCGGAGTGCGCCAAGAAATTTAGGTGGGCTGTTGTTAGAACACACACACACACACACACACACACACACACACACACACACACACACACACACACACACACACACACACACACACACACACACACACCCCTATTTTTGCCCTCAATGACTGAAGCTATTGGTTATAATTGGGCTATGTTTATTTTCAGCTACAATTGTTAAAAAAAAAAAAAAATGAAGACGAAATAACAAAAGTGATGCCATTTAAAATGCATCATGCTCTGAATCATTCGCTAAAATCCTTTCCACAATATCAAACAGAACGGTCAGAGTAACAAACCAATTAAAAGAACAACAAGAACATTATTTCACAACTATTTATCCTCCTCGCGGGCTCCGCAGCCCGGCCGCGGGCTACGGAAACGCCAATATAAGCGAACAGAGCCACACCGTACCGCAACGAACAGTAGCGCACCACTCGTTGGAAACGAGGCATACGACTGAGCGGGTTCGTTGGTTCTCGTAGCCTACCCTTGAGGGGATAACCCCTCCCTCCGGGCTGCTCCACAGCCAGGGCTCCTGCTTATTGGTTCATAGCGCAGCCCGGGCCCCAGCCTATTCGTGAATAGACGTAGGCGGGATCCAGATCCCTTAGCTAGTCACACCCACTCAGATGAGGACTTTCCTCCTCTCTCCCATTGAACCCCATGTCATTCACCGGCCGCCAACACTTTCGGGGAAATGAATGGGAGTCAATGGGAGGGTGCTAATGTCCCTTTCCCCAGGGAAACGAACATTACATATACAAAGGCATTAAAGTAGTCATATTTAAGGGCATTCATTCATTACAGTAGTCTGGGCAATCTACATTTTTGTTCTCAACAATGTTAAGAAGGATCTTCCTCCCTCTCCTCACTGGAGAAGCCTCCACTGACACACACACACACACACACAGACACACAGACACACAGACACACACACACACACACACACACACACACACACAGTCCTTGTTAAACAAATAGAAGTGTTCAAGGTCAACTGATCAGATTTTGAAGTCTGTGTTTAAGAATTGGAGGGTAACTGCCGTTTTCATTTCTATGGAAACGCCAATGACATATTTCATTTGAAATAATAAATCAAATTTTTGATTTAAAAGGCTTGATTTGGGGCACATAGCTCCAGTCATTTTCGCTGGCATCCAGATAGATGACACTGAACGCAACAAGCAAGTTTTCTCTTGCTCACATTCCAATGACTATATATCTGGCCAAAGTCTAAGCCGAGCCCCGAGAATATCTTCAGACAAAACCATGTCTGTTGTTAACACAACCTTCTCGAGTATGGACAAGACCATGCCTCTGGGAGATTCATGTTGTTCTAAATAATTGGACCGATGCACAATGACTACTTAACTAGACACAATGAAGACCAGCTGCCCACCTCCTCCAACTGCCATGACTGAAAGACACATCTGCGCGTGTGTGTGTGTGTGTGCCTGTGTGTGTATGGTTGTGTGTGCGTGCGTGCGTGTTCCAGGACCCTGCTGGAGGGCCATGAGTTCTTCCAGGTCCCTGAGGTGGTCGAGGAGCTGTCTGGGCGCAAGGTGCTTGCCATGGAACTGATCCACGGAGTCCCCCTGGACCGCTGTGTCGACCTGGATCAGGAGACCAGGAATAAGGTAACCCCCCCCTCCCCGGTGCACCGGGACCTTGGTGGGAGCGATGTCAACTGGTTGATTGACTCTCTAACGCTCTGGTCGCCCTCGCCGCTGCAGATCTGCTTCAGCATCCTGCAGCTCTGCCTCCGGGAGGTCTTTGAGTTCAGGTTCATGCAGACGGATCCCAACTGGGCCAACTTCTTCTACAACGCCGAGACCAACAAGGTGAGGACCACAGCAGCCCCTTCATCGCGCCCGCACCACGTGAAACACTTAATGAAACCACAACATGCCTCCCTGCCAGGCTGATGTACATGTCCTTTTGCTGTGGATCTCGTAACATATCCAGGAACCAAATCGACATTTGTAAATTTTTTGAAGTTCATGACATTCATCGACGTTGATGACATTTGTAAGCATACAAATAAACCATGTCTACACACATCTATTGAAGCTTTGCACAGTCCTGCTGTCTGTATATACAGACTCCTTTGACCGTCTTTCTTAAGCGGAGGAACTTGGCAGAAGATATGACCATGTATTGTTATCCCCCAATATTAGGTCATCCTGTTGGACTTCGGTGCATGCAGAGGCTACGACGAGGCCTTCACAGATGACTACATACAGGTAGGATCATTACAGAGTACAAAGAGGATTAGCCACGTTATGTGACACGTAACACAGGAGGTTTAATGTTTGCCAAGCTTCGGATCAGTGTACAACGCATACAATGGTGTTTGAGGGCTTTACCGACTTGTATATATACCATTATACAACATTTAGTGCCGACCAAGTAATTTGATTGGACATGAGGCATTCCATGAGTGCTGATATGGAATATAGCACCACTGGGACTTTAAACTATACATGTATCACTCTGCATGTAACACACTAGCTAGTTATTAACTAGCTAGTGTGTTTATGTGTTGCCTGGCAACAGTTCAGTCCCAGTCCAGTTGCGGATCTATTTGTGTTAAATAGACAAACAAATCATAATCTGTTGTTGCTTATTACTGTTAACTAATAAAGGGTGCTTGTGGAACGGTTGTGTTTACAAAATGTTGTGCTGTTGTAATGAATATCAGCAAGGCTGTGATTATCTTCGGCACTCGGCCTACAGCCTCGTACCTACGACCGAAACACAGCAGTGCTGATATTCAATACAACTGCACTCCCTCTCGTGTGATATTGCTTAAATATAAATTGGTTACATATATTTTTAAGTTTGTTCACTAAAGTGTGTGTGTGTGTGTGTGTGTGTGTGTGTGTGCGCGCGTGCACGTCTTCAGGTGGTGCACGCGGCCTCAGTGGGCGATCGAGCAACGGTTCTCTCCAAATCCAAGGACCTGAAGTTCCTCACCGGCTTCGAGACCAAGGTAGGCTCTTTTTATTGGATCTCCCCCCTCTCCTCAACGCGGCCTTCATTCATATTTAACGCGCCCCGGCTCAGCTTATTTTCCACTCGTGTCCGATGCTGCGGGGGCCGTCACGCTCGTCGGCCGTCTGCCGCTGGCTTTCTGCACGGTCACGCTGCCTCAGCAAGGCCCCGAGCCCCCGGCCGCAAGCTGCTCCGCCTCCCAGACGTCTCCCGTCTGAGGGGTGTTTTGCTTTCCGCTCGGCGTTGGAAAGCGAGCCGTGTTCTGTGGCCGGTGCTGATTTACGCTTGACAATTTAGACTCTTGCCTGTAGTGCTTAATTATACGGAGGAAATATTTGATCATTAGTTAAACGGCGCAACGGCCGTTTGACTTTAAATAGGGTTCTTAAGTGGACTCGATTTACTGCAGTTATGGTTATAGAATGAGGTGATAAATGAAATTGCTACGTTGCTCATTTGTGTTTAAATCAAATCAGTAGTAGTAGTAGTAGTAGTAGTAGTAGTAGTAGTAGTAGTAGTTTTAATAGTGGTGGTGGTGATAGAAGTAGTTGCAGTGGTTGCAGTAGTAGTAGTTGTTGGTCATTGGTACAGAATCTAGGGCCTAGATGAAATGCGCTGCTTTGCCCTATTGGGCAGTTCAACCCGAGCAGCACGTAAAGTATACAGTCATGGACTGAGAGTAAACACCGCGCTCTATTAAAAACCATATGAACCATACTCACACCGTACCCCCTCGCCCCCCCCCTCACCCCCCCCTGTTCGCCAGGCCTTCCAGGAGGCCCACGTGGAGGCGGTGATGATCCTGGGCGAGGCCTTCTCCTCCGCGGAGCCCTTTGACTTCAGCAGCCAGAGCACCACCAAGCGCATCCACGGCCTGGTGCCCGTCATGCTGCGCCACCGCCTCACGCCCCCGCCCGAGGAGAGCTACTCCCTCCACCGCAAGATGGCTGGCTCCTTCCTCATCTGCTCAAAGCTTGGCGCCAGCATCGCCTGCCGGGACATGTTCCTGGAGATCCACCGGGCGTACCAGGAGCGGAGCAAGGGGCAGGCAGAGGCGGCCGCCGCCATCGACGGCGCCGCCGCCGCCATCGAAGGGGCTGCTTAGATAAACAACGCGGCGTGTTGTGGGATGGACCCGAGATGTACTCCCTGAGCTCTGTGGACGTGTGCTCCCGGGGGCCAGGGGGTGTTTATGTCCTGCTGTCGCGAGAGGAGAGGAGTCCTGAACTACTGTGCGTGTGTGTGTGTGTGGGCGGCAGGTCAACACCTGGAGCTGCTGTGGGTTTGACTTGAACCGGTTGTCTGGACTCTGGCGGTTCTCCTCAACTGATGCACTCCAGTGACTTCTCTGACACTGAACTGGTATCATGAAATAGGAAGCTACTAATTATTTAGTTGATGATTAATATACTTGTATTTGTATAATAATTATCTGCAGTAATGTATAAATAAAGTTTTCTTTTTTAGTTTTTTTGATTTATTTATTTATGCTTGATCAATGTCAAACGATACACTGTAGACGTCCAAGGCCATGCAGATTATGATGTGCAATAATGTTGCCAAGGGCAGGTCTACACATGCAACATGTTCCAAGAAGGTAGTAATTATGTGAAAAGCCTCTTGTGGTAATAGACAAGAGGCTCTTCACTTTATGACATGGTTTATTAATAGTCTGTTGCGTTTTCCTTCAGTTTGCAAAGAACTTTTTTTCTGGCAAAGAAATGTTTTTTTTCTGCTTGCCAGGAATATGTGAGAATAAAAAATAAATACCTCATTTTTTATAATTTGTGTGTGTGTGTGTGTGTGTGTGTGTGTGTGTGTGTGTGTGTGTGTGTGTGTGTGTGTGTGTGTGTGTGTGTGTGTGTGTGTGTGTGTGTGTGTGTGTGTGTGTGTGTGTGTGTGTGTGTGTGTGTGCGCGTTTGCGTTTGCATGTAAATCGATTACAAGATAGTCTAATGCAATTAAATAAATTACAGTTATCTTCTTTTAGTTATGGATCATTCCAGTCAAATATTAGTCCCACCTAGGTGTTGATTGTCGAGGCCAGTGGT
>NC_082397.1:22133372-22163372 GCF_031168955.1 Gadus macrocephalus
TTATATTATATTGACGCAATTGTTGCAGAATAGTTGTCAACACCTATAAGGCAGCCTCTCGGTTTGGCCGCCGGCTTCATTCTGCCTACCTGTTTCCCTCTGCCTGAATGGACACACACAGGGACCCGAATCACAGCCTCCTCAACTAGGATGTGGTCATTGGCTGTTAGAATAAAACCTAGACACGCTTCCCCCCCCGGTCCCCTCGCCGTTCCCGCTTTGGCTGACCGTGATCTTGGCTCGCGGAATGAACAAGGGACATACCGGGTCACCCAATTCTCCCTCTCTCACATTCCACCATAGGCTATCTCCTCACACATGCGATCGCTGCTGGCTCAGGGAAATGCTTATCCTGATCGGCTGAGGAGCGCTTCTCTCTATGCACACACACATAGACACACCATCATCCGCGCACACAATAAACACCACAACCAGAAATATAACTTTCCCAGGAATCCTCCGCTAACATGAACCCATATCATTATTTTTTCTCTTTTTAAATGTCTATATTGTATAGCGCAAATACCAATGAATTATTGGCACTGTTTCCCAACTGCACTGACCTGCTTTGCGCGATAAGATTTCCAAATGCAAAATATTAGGAATAGAGTCTACTTACGATTTGAGGGGGTTCTGTACCGCTGTGGCCATTTTGGTATAGTATGATAGAGTGCAACACTGCGGTGGCCGGTATTGTACATGTAATGTACCAGCTATTTCAATTTCATTCATTCTCTGGGGCTGCGGCTGCAGCGGCCAGCCAATGGGAGCGGGAGCTCACGATGACACATTTGGGGAAGTGTAGTTCTTACGCATGTACACATGAAACATGTTGGCGACCGTCGCACTACAAGTACCAGGCTGTTTAGCGGCTCAGCGGTGCCACGGTCCCGCCTTGGACTTGTAAGGGTAAAGCCCTAAAACGACTGGAGTTATGTCAAGGTTGGGTTGCAGGACTGTCAGTCTCTCAAAGTGCCAGTCTTTCTGATGCATTGTTGGTTTGTCGGCCAGATGATGGAGGAGGAAGCAGGTGGAAAAGCATTATTCATCTCCAACGTTGACAACAACTTGAAAGCATCTTGACGACTATTCAGATATTTGATGCTATTCTCAATCTTGCAATAAAAATGGTATGTTATTCCTCAAATGTCAAAAGGTGTGAAACATTGATTCAACACGTGATCTCTCGGCCTCCCTCACTCTCTATCACTTTCTCTATCTGTCTTTCCTATACTCAATACAATAGTTTTGGCTTTATAACATACATTGTGCATTCATTAGTGACAACAATAATAAGAATCAGTTTGTCTTCTCTCTCTCTCTCTCTCTCTCTCTCTCTCTCTCTCTCTCTCTCTCTCTCTCTCTCTCTCTCTCTCTCTCTCTCTCTCTCTCTCTCTCTCTCTCTCTCTCTCTCTCTCTCTCTCTCTCTCTCCTTCTCTCTCTCTCTATCTCTCTGTTGTGTTCTGCTCTAGAGCCTTTGCCGACAATTTCAGAGTGATAAGTGTCTAACATTGCATCCTCATCCTCCATTCCGGTATAAATTAAATTAAATGTGGTTGTGGTCAAATTGAGCGATTACATTGCCTTGGCCCTGAAATAGAGTCATGTTCATAGTCATTCTTAATTGTAATTAGCCATGTATAGGTGGCCCTACACTGAAGAGTTTAAATTATTCATGGTGGGGGGTATCCTTTTTATGTGTCCCTTTTGTTGAGTTGGAGAGTTTATTCATTATTTCTATCCTCTAATTGGCCTACGTCCCTCCTCCTTAGCACAGAGGAGATGGCAGGAAAATGTAGGAGGAAGGAAGTCAAAAGAGGGAAGGAAAAACCAGGGGAGTGTGGAGATTTGGAATAAGGGAAGGAAGGAAAATAAGGAATAGGAAATATGAAAGGAAGGAAGAAAGGAAGGAAGAAAGGGAGGAGAAAGCAATGCTGTAGTACCTTCCTTTATGTCAATTTAGCAGCAGTGGCGCCATTCAGACATCCATTCTGTGACATGTGATATTTATAGATCGGTACTAACAAATATTTAATGAACATTAGCAAGGAGCTCGAGCAGCAGCACTGCTCCATTAAAATGTCAGTTCAATGGAAACTTTGATTCACTGCAATTTTACTGGTTCTGAGCAAGAATACAGCGTTTGTTAGCACCTATGAGGTCTTATGTGCAGTTGTTTGTTTGCAGGCCAATACAACTAAAACACAGCTGTAAACATGCAATCATGTAATCTATAAGTATGTTATTGCAAATATCTTTAAATTTACTGAGGAAATCTCCAATCATTAATTCCAAGTATCAATATATAAATGTATGTGGCCTTTGCACCACAAGATGATGCCAATGGGTCGCTCGGTCCATCCTAAACACACATGACAGACCACTGACGCGTTCTGACGTCATGTTTAATGCCAGCCCCTTTGTGTCCCACGTGACTCTTCGCACTGTTGTTGTGACTGACTGACTGACAGCGCAGAAGTGGGCGAACTTTCGATTTCGTAGCCGTCCGCTACGGAACAATGTTTTATTATTAAACGAGGATGTCAGACATACTGATGAAAGAAATGGAGAGTATAACGCTTCTTTCTCCCAGAAAGCCGGGGAAACAAACGGAAAAGGACCGCAGTTTCCTACTTGTAGACGAACAGGAAAACCTGCAGGTAGCTAACGATGACTTAGCTTAGCTTAAAACTAGCCGCTACGCCTCGTTTTAGAGAGACAAAGCACTAATGCAATGCCATGCTCACTATCGAGCTTCTCTTTTGATAGGGTCATAGTCAGACAATGAATAGAGATGGCAGCTTGGCCAACACAGAAGATCCTTATAAAATGGGGACTGGTCAAAAAAAGTACAGATGGAGTGTGTGTGTGTGTGTGTGTGTGTGTGTGTGTGTGTGTGTGTGTGTGTGTGTGTGTGTGTGTGTGTGTGTGTGTGTGTGTGTGTGTGTGTGTGTGTGTGTGTGTGTGTGTGTGTGTGTGTGTGTGTGTGTGTGTGTGTGTGTGTGTGTGTGTGTGTGTGTGTGTGTGTGTGTGTGTGTGTGTGTGTGTGTGTGTGTGTGTCATGAAATGATAGGGTTATTAATAGCCCACACGAAACAAGACTCCCTTTTGTGTTGTTTTATGTCTCCTTATAAACCCATGTCTTACCACACATTGATATAAGACTAACCATCAATTGAAGCAACGCTCAAGGTTCCCAAGTAGGTCTGTTAAGTAAAGGAAAAGTCCATGGTGATTGAGTCACTGTGATTGTGTTATGACCTGAATGCAAATAATTCCATGGCTTAGGGGTGGTGAGTACAAAGACCGATCTGTATGGATTCTCCTTCATTAAAAGAGCCCAGGGAGATGTATGGTATGACCTAGGGATATGCATGATTCAGTGAGATGTATGGTATGACATAGGGATATATATATTATTCAGTGCAATGTATGATATGATTATATAGGGATATATATGATTCAGTGAGATGTATGATATAGCGATATGATTCATGGAGATTTAGGATATTGGGATATATATATGATTCAGTGAGAGATGAATGGTATGATATATAGGGATACATATTATTCATTGAGATGCATTGATTGATATGCTATATCGCTGAATCGTACATATATCTATCATACTATACGTCTCGCTGCCTCTTATACAGTATATTCCTATAGGATATATAAAGGTCAGTGAGATGTATGACATTGGGTTAGGGCATGGTGCAAAAAGATTTATCTAATGGTTTTATTTGAATTAGAATTTTATAAAACACCCAAGGTTTTCTTTGTATTGCAATTCACATGCACATAGCACTTTGCATGCTTTGTCTTTATGTCGAGTAAGATTATTGGACATCAATTGGAGTAATGGCCAACAGTTTAGCACCAAGACCAGCGATGAGACGGTTCACAATCTGTTTGCCAGAAGCAAACAAATTTGTTTCCGTGTCTTGCAAATATCTCTTGGTAGGGCTGAGCATGGCACACTTATAACAGGTGGCCGAAGCATTGATTCCACGTGTGTTGAGGTGACTGGTATAAATAGCGTTCCTCAACAAGCGAACATCCCTCCCCCCAGGTCCATGACGAGTGTGAGTTCGTCGAGCGGCTGGGCTGCGGGGACATGTCCGAGGTCAAGGTCCTCTCCGTCTTCGGCAACACGGGCGACGGCAAGTCCCACACCCTCAACCACATCCTCTTTGGGGGCGAGACTGTGTTCTACACCTCCAAGTCCCCCAGCTCCTGTACCGTGGGGGTGTGGGCCGCCTACGACCCCTCCCTCAGCCTGCTGGCCCTGGACACAGAGGGCCTGCTGGGGGCAGCCACCAATCAGAACCAGAGGATGAGGCTCCTGCTGAAGGTAGAGTCTGCTCCACTGACCTGCTGTTTCTTTTGGGGGAGAATCCTTGCATGTTCCTTTGTCCAAACGTCGCGTTACTTACGACGCAGCTCTGCTACCTGTTCAGTACGCACATGAACCCTTCTGGGACGGTCCTATTGGCCTCATGCAGTACCAGTTTTTCACTCTCGACGTAATGTGCCTGCACCTTTGGAGAAACAGTATTATGGAGGAGAACTAGTATGAAGAATACTGATGTCTTCCATCTGCCTTTCTTCCATCAGTCTGTTTGGTGCTTGGAACAGTGCACTATGATGACTTTCACAGCCATGCTCAATAGGGTTGGGAATCACATGGTACTTCACGATACGATACATGACCCGCGATACCGATAATATCGCGATAGAGCGATTCTGAAATATTCTATATATTGTTAGACAATCGTTTGACGATCCATCGCGATGTATGTCTAACGATGAAAATAAAAATGAATCAAAATGAAGGAAAAGTGCTGGATTTCCGTCTTTATTCACGGTACAAACTGAGTTTTTCAGTTACTGGTCTTTGTTTAGTTCACTCCCGTCCAAGTTTCTTTCATTCATGTTTTGAGCACCACCTTGAAGAGCAGTGAAATACTTTAGACTTTTAGAGCGCCTTATTTTATTAATTAAAATATTGATTTGGGGCGATACTTCCTGTCTATCTCTTTAGGAATGAAGCCAAAAAATGCAAAATAAAGTCTTAATAAATTAATAAATAAAAAGTATTTGTCCAACCCTAATGTGTGCCCACTAACACCCCCCCCCCCCCCCCCCCCTGTAAGGTGTTGGCCGTGTCCGACCTGGTGGTGTACCGCACGCGGGCCGAGCGCCTCCACAACGACATGTTCCAGTTCCTCAGCAGCGCGTCGGCGGCCTACCTGAAGCACTTCACACCCGAGCTGAGGGCCCTGTCCAGCCGCTGCGGCCTGGACGTGCCCCTCTCCTCCCTGGCCCGCCGTCATCGTCTTCCAGGAGACCACCCACACCCAGCTGCTGGGCCACGGTGGGCACAGCAACAAAACACCCACACATCCAGGGAAGCAAACAGATACTGTGTGAGGACGTTTCTTCAGACTTTCTTCAGACTACATTCGTCACCGTGAGCTGCAGATGGCCTCACGTTTATTTTTATTACAACATCATTTCACAATGGATTGGAACTCCACTGGATCAAAATACGGTTAATACCTGGATAGACAGACATTAATGTGTCACACACACACACACACACACACACACACACACACACACACACACACACACACACACACACACACACACACACACACACACACACACACACACACACGCACACTTCTGGGTGGACTGGTTTCTATGTAAATAGGACCCGGTGCTGATCTCTCTCTCCCCCCGTTAGAGTCCCTAGCGGCGGGCCACGCTGACACGCTGCTCCAGCGGCGCTTCCACGACCTGAGCCTCGGGACAGAGGCCTTCAGCTCCATGCAGTATGTGGGCACCCAGACCGTGGCCCCGCCCACCGACTACAGCCTGCTGCTGGAGGCCGTCCGGCAGCAGGTGCGCAACACCCACACCCGCTCGCCTCGCCAGCCCGCCATCGTGTTCCGCGCCCTGGAGGTAAGCTACGTCTACACCCGCCAAGAGAGCCCTCACAACGTTTGTCCCCCGGTCGGAATAAGACTGGAATGTGCTGAGAGACTCGCTCTTGGCATGATAAAGCGGTTGTTTAAATGTGAAGATCTCTCCCTCCTTGCCTGTTGCCTACCTTTCCTAATGGTTGACCAATGAGCAGAGAGGGGCGAGGTGGTCAGGTGACACGGTTCACCTGCGCTCAGGTCAATCGTTGGCGTGAATCTATCTCTAATTCGTTGATTCCCTTGGGCTATGATAATCTCTTTTGTTCGTTCGTGCCCTCCTTTGTTCTTTTGTTTTCAAATCAGACCCACAATAACAGTAAATGAGGGAGAAACAAAACAATAAATATTTTATATAGATCCATATGCAGTCAATCACAAATGAAATAAGTGCTTGACTTTGTTTTTGTCTTATCATTAAAATCAAAAGAACCCAAAACGATAAATCCAGAAATCTGAAATTCCAAAAGTAAATCTCATCAAAATGTATTTTGAAAAAGTCAATCAAAGAGCAAACCTCAGAAACACCCCATCGACTGGTCCCACAGCTGTCAGAAGGGCTTAGGAGGGTTCCTCACTGAGTGAAATGACCCAGAAGGGTCAAAGTGGCAGCCATGATATCGCTCACTATCTTCCGAAAAAGCCTCACCTGTTCAGAGTCCACCTCGACACTGCATAGCCACCCTCCCCCTTCTGGCCACCATTGTACACTGTATTGTGTTGTGTTATATTGTATTGTATTTTATTATAGTACTTAACTGTGTAGCAACTGCAGTAGCTGCTATCATTGCTGTAACACGGAGAATTGGTTAGCCTAGCGATTGTTGTACTTGCACTTTGTTCTATGAACATCCTTTCTGTACCGACAGCGATATATTGATACACTTCTTATGACAAATGTACTTATTGTAAGTCGCTTTGGATAAAAGCGTCTGCTAAATGCCCTAAATGTAAATGATGAGAGCTGTTAGATTCTCTAAATGCTACGGAAAGGTGCTTCATGCTTCCTTTCTTATCTCCTTCAGCATAGGGGACTGGACCATCCTTTACGAAAGTAAATTAGATAATGCCTGCCCACCATTCCTTGCAGCAGGGACTTCTAAAGCGACGCACCAATCGAAACAATGACAACAATTATTTTCACACAATCATACAAATTAGGATCTATGGACAGGAGAGCAAGCGAGAGCAACCATTCTCGATGTGAAAACTATTTAGTTCGCTTTTGTGATTGGGAGCCTTTGTTAAAAAACAATTATTTAAATTGCAACCTTTGTAATGGCATTGTAATTTTCACGAGTTGTCCACGTTTTAAAGAGCCTTCATGAAGCAACACGTTAAGAACACATGGGGTATTCAAGTATCTGATATGCCCTATTAGTCATCCATCTCAGGGGTCCAGACTTACATTTTTAACCACTTTTGGCCCCTAACCTAACATTTTAGGAGCACAAACAGGTTAACCAAATAATCACATTTCTACAAATCTTACTATATTGCTAATAAATATTTTGATAATAAATGCAGAAATTACAATGTGCTGTTTCAAATTCAGTGTCACATTTTATTGTGCCCTAAAAAAAGATAAACAGTTCTCATCTATCCCAACGGTTTACACGCTTGCGCGCATGAGTGACAAACTAAACGCCTCTCATGTGAAAAGCCCTTTATCGCACCTGAAGTGATTATTTAAACTACAAATATATTCACAGTAAATACAAATAAAGAAGATAGTGATGGGTCTAAACATAATTTGAATTAAAACATTCCTTGAGCATGTGCATGTTTCACTTTTATGTGGCCAATCCAAATATTCTTTGGTTTCCCTTCGATTAGGATCCTTGCGTAATGATTTTGCATTCCATGGTCGAAACGTTGATGTCCCCATCGATAATAATTGATATATACGGAGCATCCTTGATCTTCGTGTCAGTCTTCCCCTTCAGAGTATCCACAATTACTCAAACGAATTGGGTGCATTCTCTATCGTTGTTGTATGTTTCGTAAAGTTTTAAGCCATTCTTCCTTTGAATGTCGAGCTGGCTTTTGAATTTGGTGAAGGGTAGTTCCTCCTTAGCAACGAAGTATGCCGTGTAAAATTTCAGCATCATTTCTGCCTCATCTGCACTATGATTTACAGCCTCTTGTCTTCTAAAAGCAACCGGCAGTGGCCTTGCTTTTTCATTTATTAACATATATAGGCATACTCTATGCTTGAGGCTAAGATTGTGTTTAACTAGTGTATTGTGTTTGAACTCCAAAGTGCCTGCCCTGTCGGCAAACTTGGTGTTCACCGCAGTTCTGGGGTAGCGACTTTAACATTCGCAGTTCATGGAGTTCGTCTTCTGACAGTACATTAACTCGCAGCCTGTCTTCCCGAAAATGGTGGGTTCGGCCCTTTATAGCCACACAAACGTCTGGATCATCATCCGACTGGGACACTATAGACTGTGGCACTGGCACACTAGCCGCAGGTCGGAAGAACAAGTCAATAGTTTGCTTGCTCATTGTTCAAACGCACGTAGCAGGTTGTGAAATCTTTCTCCTTCTCACAGACGTTTCCGCTCGCCCGATAATCTCTAGGACACCACAAATTCCCTATCCTTCTCACACTCCCTATCCTTTTCACACTCATTGGCCTGCTACAGATTCTAGATTCATTGATGCGCCTCTTCCGTTTAACGTGTAAAAATCCAAAAATAAAAAAGGGGTAATTTACTGGTTGCACATGTACGACCAGATGTAAAATTCATTCGCACACTCCCAAATTTTGCTTGCAGAATGCGACCATTTGGTCGAAATCTTGGTCCCTGCATCTTGGGAACATTGTATTTTCATCAAGGGAGAGCCACGTCCATAACATCCACCGTTGCATGATGGCGTACCCTAGTGCAGGTCCAGTCGGATTCTCTCACGAAATGCATTGAATCAATAGCAACTAAAATGACTTAAAAGCATGCCAGATCCTTAACTAATGCCCTTAATGGTTCAGGACCAGGGCTGCCAGATTGGGCCAGATTTCCCGCCAAATCAGGCAACCTTGGCCGCAGCACACTGTAGCCTAGTCATTTAAATAGTGGAGATAGAATTATAAAGGGTTGTGGACTGTAATATTGTCTCCCCTGGGTCCTGCTGAGCTCTAACGCCCTGCCCTGTTGCCCCTCCAGGCTTTAAGTAAGCGCTTCTGTGGGGAGATCTCAGACAGCCTCATCACCCTCAACTTCTTCCCTGACGAGTACTTCACCTGCTCCTCCGTCTGCCTCAGCTGCAAGTAAGTCCTCCCGGGCCTCCTGTCCACTGCTGCTGCTCCGTCCAGACGAGCAGCCACAGCCTATCTGGGCTTTGAGAGAGGCCATAACATCCAAGGCTTGAGGTAGGATTTAACAGCTGTTATTGGAGTGTAATTGGTTAGAAATAGCAAAGCCATCCACCAGCTATTAGTGAGTGAAATGCACTTCGAGAATATCAGTGTAGAGTTGACTGCGCCGACCTCTGTGTGAGCCAATTAAAGTTTAACATCATATTTAATCATATTTTCCCTGATTGGTTAGGTTGAATCAATCTGGCCTTTCCATCAGAGATGAGTGAGCAGCAACACTTCTCAATGGCAGAGGAACTCGTTTTTATATATTTTTGGTTTATTAAATAAATGGTCGTACTCGTATTATGGAAATGTGAGGTTTTCACCCGAGAGGTACGATATATGTTTTTTTTTTCATTGCCGTGGTTCTGGTAGCGAGCGATTGTCCTGTCTGCCCCCAGTGTGCGCTGTAAGAATGGGATGAACCACCTGAGGGACAAGGTCCCCCACGTAGCGGATGGTCTGTGCCAGTACGCACACCAGTTCAACAACAAGGTCCTCATCTGCAAGGTACCACACACATACAGACATACAAACATGCATACATCTGAGTTCAGATGAGCACTGTCCTATAATGTGTGTGTGTGTGTGTGTGTGTGTGTGTGTGTGTGTGTGTGTGTGTGTGTGTGTGTGTGTGTGTGTGTGTGTGTGTGTGTGTGTGTGTGTGTGTGTGTGTGTGTGTGTGTGTGTTCTATCTATCGCTGTCTCTACCTCCAGAGGTGCTACGAAGGAGGGAGAGAAGTGATTGTGGTGCCCAAGACCTCCTCTTCTGCAGACAACCCATGGTTTGGACTGGCCAAATACGCCTGGTCTGGGTATGTACTCACTCTCTCTCTCTCACTCACTCACTCAATCTCTCAATCTCTCTCTCACTCACTCACTCACTCACTCACTCACTCACTCACTCACTCACTCACTCTCTCTCTCTCTCAGGCTGCATACGTTCAGTCCCCTACTAATTCCTACTGCAGTTGTTTCTTTGTATTCTCTAACGTCTCTCTCTGTCTGCCTCTCTCCCCCAGGTACGTGCTGGAGTGTGGTAACTGTGGGATCATCTACCGCAGCAGGCAGTACTGGATGGGCAACCAGGACCCTGAGAGCGGCGTGGTGCGGCCGGAGGTCAAGCACGTGTGGGAGGGCGTGAGTACTCTCCTGAAGCCAGCCTCTGGTGCACCTCGTTTACCACACACACACACACACGCACACGCACACGCACACGCACACACACACACACGTGTCTGTAGACACACGGTCCCTTGATGAATTTGACCTGATTTGAATTGAATTGCCGTAGGCTATTTAATCAATGAATTGTATTTAACAGGTTTTAGAAATAGATGAAGACGTGAAGATGAAGCTGTGCTTGTCTGCGCAGTGTGGCGGAGGAACAGCAGTGCCCCCTACTGATTGTAGGAGAACAGTTCACCCCGACTCCCCTTGTTTACCTGCTGATTACTGCTCAGTCAGCGGGGGCGGCTGTAGCTCATGTATGTCTTCGTCTCAAGGCCGACCCGAGAGAGAATACTGATAAGATAAGATAATCGTGTCTCAGCTCACGAGACGAGACACGATATTCGGTTCACGAGATCGAGACGAGACGAGATTTTAAGAACACTACAATGACAAAATATATGACTGGACCAACAGACTTTTATTTAACCGAGTTGCACATGCATTTTGAAATGTTTTATTACAACTCTTAACATTCATGAAATTGAAACTAAAACTAAAATGTATCAAAGTTGAAGTAAAATAAATTAAATTAATTAATTCTCAAACAATATTATGTGCAAAACCAAATCAAAGTTCTACTCCATCAATACAGAGTGTAAATAGTGCAAACAGAGTCTGACCAAGTATCTCACTGACAACTTGGTATTGTCCGTGTCTTATCACTTGTCACTCTACTGCCATTCATAATTTCCGCCGGGTACCCAATATGCTGCCAAACAAATCATTTAAAAGTGGCGGGGGCATCTTCAACGGTAATACGGGTATTTTCCGACGTCATTCTGGCTGCCTATGGCTGCTTCCCCTGCTTCCCCTCCTTCTCCTCCTCTTCTTCTTTTCCTTCTCCTTCGTAAGGTTCTGGCAGGCTAGACGTATCGAAGGCGCATTACTGCCCCTACAGGCCACAAATAGAAGTTTGGATAGCTCAGAAATCTCGCGAGACAGATTTTTAACGCGAGGGGTAATATCGTCGAGTTTAATCTCGCGAGATCTCGTGGCACGAGATCTCGTCACACCCCTACAACTTTATTAATCCCCCGTAGCAGAAATTTGTTCCTTTGATTTGTTGTTGATCCTCCCGATGACAATTAATTACGTTCCCGGGACGACGGGACGTCGTTAGTTTTAATCTCTGCCTACTCAATGTGTGCAGTCGATGAACCCCCACTTGCATCCTCACTGGTTCCCATCACTTTCTCTCCTCTTCCCACCCATACCCCAACTCCTTCCTCCTTCTCTCCCCTGTCCTCTCTGTTCCCGGCCCCAGAGCGAGGCCTTCCTGGTGGACCACCAGAACGCGGCCCAGAGGGTCCTGGACGGGGTCAACTACGTGGTCCAGTCCGTGTCCGAGTACAGCACGGGGCCCACTAAGGCTGTGACCGCCTGGCTCACGGACCAGGTGGCCCCGCCCTACTGGAGGCCCAACAACCAGATCACTGTGAGTGCTGACACACACACACACACACACACACACTCACACTCACACTCACACTCACTCACTCTTTCTGAAATATACAAAGTCACTTAGCCTTTGCGGTAATCCCTATATGTGGAAGGAAGGAATGGTGAGCACCTGTAAGCATGGTTTACAACACAAGTGGTTATACACTTATACAAAGTTACAGCACTAAGAGTAAAAATTGGAGAACAGGTAACAGGGTTTTATATGCAGCGCTTTACAACCTGTGGGAGCTATAACATAAAGATAATATAGATAAATGTATATTATATTATCATAAATATTGTTTAGTAAGTTGGTTTCATTCCATCGTATGTTTTCCATTACAGTGTATTCCATTGATGTTTTGTGTTCTTTTTTTTTGCTAAATTGCTTCCGAACCGGCCATGGCCTGCCGGCAGTAATAGTATTACTACGACACTGATAGTAGAAATAGTTGTGTCTATAGGGGTGCCGGCACTCTTCACTCATCTACTGCTTGTGTATTTATACATTGTTTACCGTTTGCAATGAGGTGGTCTGCAGCAGGTCTTGATGACCATTCAGTGGTGCGCCGACCGTCGGAGGCTGGGAACCACTGGTATATGGGGAGCCTTCATGGGAGAGCTGGGACACTTCATGGGTGGAGCCAGCAGCAGGGTAGCACGAGGACGAGGGAAAGGATGGGTCTAAATATTCATACAGAGGAGTGTGGCGCCTGGCTGAAAAAAAACTAGAACAACTGGTTTGGCCAAACAGGGAAGACACTGAGAATTAATCCAACATGACGATAGGATTGCTGGGACAGTTTTCACACAAGTGTTACGTAAATTAAGCACATAAGCTGCATTACCCCCACATAGCCACACGGGAGCAGGATCAAACATATAAGCTGCATCACCCCATCATAGCCACATGGGAGCGGGATCGAACACATAAGCTGTAATTAATATACATAGCCACAAGGGGGGCAGGACCCAAAATACAAGCTGCAATAACTACTCCAGCCACAGATGGCAGCACCTTTAGACAGGTGAGGAAGCCGGAGACAATACGTCACATAGGCCACGCCTACTTGATAAAAACGGAGCGGGAGTCAGATCGGAGGTGTGAAACATATGGCAGCCCGGAGCTACTAGATAGATGCGGAGGTCTGCGGTATGTCGCTCCATGCGGGTTAAATACAATTCCCCTCCTTTTGCTTCATAGTTACCATACCGAAATACTTTAACACTAGGATTCCCACGTTTTGTAGCCACTGATTCCTCTTCATTAACTATTGGCCAGTCTATTTATTCACAGTCAGAAAACAATTATATAAAAGCAACATAAAATATTAAACCACATTCTTCTGCCCTTGATGTTTACCAAGTACACTACCGAATGCTTTGTCTTGTATATTTGAGTCACTGCAGAAGATGTGCAGAAGCATCAGGGTTCTGGTAGAATAAACTCACAGGCTCTCGATTGCACAGTGGACTTGATGACTCAAAGACTCAGATCTGACTGACTCGTCTCCACCTAAAACAGGCCCAACTGTGTGAAGAAAAGGATCAGCATTAGATACTGAGCGTTTTGACCTTCAGGTACAAACTAGATACAGACACAATGTCTTTCAGCTACAAACTATATACAGAAACAATGTCCTTCAGATACAATCTAGATACAGACACAGGGCCCTATTTGAACGGTCTGAAACGCGAAAAGCAGTAGCTTTGTTGGCGGATCTCTGGCGCTGTTGCTATTATACCGGCGGATAAATGACTCTTGCGCCCAACGCAAATCTAAAATGGGTTGGTCTGAAACCCGTAGGTCTGTTTTGGGCGTAACCTGCAACAAACCAATGAGAGTTCGATCTTCTGTCCCCTTTAAGAGCCAGCGCATTTTAACTTGACGAGTTGATATTTTGACAGCAGTCGGCTCAGATTAGGCCAAATTATAGCCCTAATTCACACATGGAAAAGCGTTTTCTTCTACAACTTCAGAAACACTGAGGCCTCACGTAAATTTCAGCAAAGAGAACTTAACACATATATGATATGCAGTCCTGTGGCCGCAACTGTGGTTCTATTTAATGATATGCGGCAATACATTAACAAACATAGTTTACACATTATCCTGATCGATCGTTCATATTATGCATGTGTCCCCCGTTAATATACAGTACATTGCCATGGATGGACTGTGTAGTGTGTTATGTGTTTAGTTAGCGTATGTTTAAACAGATGGGTGCACGCGCAAGCGCCACACATCACCCAATTTCATTCATTCTTTTAAACACTCCCTCGCGGTAAAACTATGTTTACTCATGATCAAATAGTCATCAATCCTAAAAGTTATGGGCTTGTACACGATGTCTGTGTCAAGAAAATATGTGTTTGCTGTACGGTGTTTGCAGATGCATTGTTTTAAAATGCACAACTTCTTACCTCTGTATCAGCTGTTCTTTCCCAAATAATTTAACCAACGTTATAATTACCCTAAAACGAGATTTTTCACAATCCAGATGCTATTTCTATGCAGTTTCACACATATGCGCCCTGTAGAAATCTTTAAAATCATAATATTTAAATTAGGCCAATCCTTTGCATGTTTGTGCTGTGTGTAGCCTGCGTGTGAGTAAGCTTATGTTGCAGTTCCGACCTGCCTTGGCACGTCAAAATAGCAACACCAACTGCGCTATCCGCTAGGGCATTTAGACCAGGTTTTTGCCGGTCAGTGGCGCAATGGCTTTTTCGATCAGTAAAATAGCACCATGTATCATTTGCGCTGGAACCCGCCTCTGCTTTTCGCCCACGTGCCTCTCAGAGAGCAAGTGTAGTGGCGCGAGTTTGCTGCGGGGGAAAACTAGCAACGATACATTGTGTAGAAAGTCAATTGCGCAGGGTGCAAATAGGGCCCACAATGTCCTACAGGTACAATCTAGATACAGACACAATGTCCCTCAGACACAATGGCCTTCATTGCCTTCAACAGACAGATTTTTATCCCACTCATACAGAACAAGAACAATATAATCATAATGACATGGTCCCATGGCCATCATATGACGCCGTCTCCAGGAGGCCCCTCACAGCTTAGTCCCTGTCCCTGTGTCTCCCCTCCTCTGCCCAGGTGTGCCAGGGATGCAAGAGGGAGTTCGAGGAGGCGGAGAGGAAGCACCACTGCCGCTCCTGTGGCGAAGGCTTCTGCCAGCCCTGCTCTTGCCACAGGATGCCCGTGCCGGAGAGGGGCTGGGGGGCGGCGCCGGTCCGAGTGTGCCAGACCTGCCACCGGCACGGGGGGCCGTCGGACACTGGCACCCAAGGTGAGGCGCGCCCAGGGAAACACAGCCGGTCATGGCATTGTTCCGGCAGTAGAACGGGTTTACGTGACTCCACTTGATCGCTTCCTTACTTGCTTAGTTTTCTCCTCACTCTCCCTTATGCTTTTTCTTGCATTTTCTCATTGCTCTTTGTCCCTTTACCGGTTCTAATTGGACCTCCTCTCTCTCTCTCTCTCTCTCTCTCTCTCTCTCTCTCTCTCCCCCCTCTCTCTCTCTCTCTCTCTCTCTCTCTCTCTCTCTCTCTCTCTCTCTCTCTCTCTCTCTCTCTCTCTCTCTCTCTCTCTCTCTCTCTCTCTCTCTCTCTCTCTCTCTCTCTCTCAGTGTCCAAAGCGGAGCCCCGGGGCCTCATGGCTCGCAGGGTAACGGAGGTGGCCCAGTCCACCCTGGACATGGTCACCAACGCCGTGGACTACCCTCTGTGTGAGTACAGCTGCGTCTCTCGGCTCCCAGTGTTAAGTGCGTTGGATGCAGGCGTTTTGGTTCAACCACCCAGAGCTATTTTGTCGATGTGAAAAAACCCAGACCCAGATCGATCATTAATGGCTCCACAGATATAAGGGCCGGCTATACAATCTAGGGCTCTAGGCTAGATAACAACTGAGAGACTATATATCAAGTGGGGTTTGTATTGCTCCGTTGGAGAGAAGGGAAATCACTTCAGACACTGAAACAGTGAGCCATTGATGCTACTAAATCTGTTCTACGACTTCAACTGCAACTTTACCATATTGGATGACAAATGTAATTTATCCTTGTAATTCAGAGCCTTGTGGTGTGAGCTGTCTGCGGCAGTGGTACGACATGTCAACATCTAATGCTTATACTCACACCCAGTGCTCCCAGAAGATGATGCGTAGTTTTTCCTTCGTTTATTAGCCATAGATAAAAAAAATGTTAAATGCAGATGTTGTGTTTCGACGGGGGGGAACGGGCGAAATTTTGAAGGTCCACCCTTCCTTGGAAAGCTATCAACCTTTAGAATACTACCTGAAAGGTTACAACAACAGTCCAAGGTCGTCTGATGGACAACCTAAGGCGTTCCGCTTAAATTGGTTTCCCCCCCCCCCTACAGGCTTTGTGAAGGGCATGGCCCGGCCAGATTACTGGATCCCCGACCAGGATATCACCCAATGCCACCAGTGCACCAAGGGCTTCACCCCAGCCATGTCCAAACACCACTGCAGGGCCTGCGGCCAGGGCGTGTGCGGCCCCTGCTCCACGCACACCAAGCCGGTGCCGTCCCGCGGCTGGGACCACCCGGTGCGGGTGTGCGACGGTTGCCACGCACACCAGGGCGCCCTGTAACCCGCCCCCCCCCCGCACCTCCTGGTCTTGTCCTAGTCCCCCCTTCCCCCCATCGAGGGCCCACCAGGACCCGGAACACCGTCCCCCCACCCCCACCACGATTCAGGGGCCGTCAGGTCGGACGTTTAGGCATCACAGGCCTCGTCTTGAGGTTGGATAAAGACATTCTGATGCTTCAAAAGACTGGTAGTCACTGGAACACTAGTCGGCACTGATAGCCGACCCCCTTGCGTACCGCTCCCGTCGCCAAGGGTGATCCTTCACCGCGCATTTGCGACGATAGACACGTTAACATTCCACTTCGATCATCTCAACGAATCCCGAATTCCCTGTCCCGGGAACGACCAGGCAGGGGGCAAGAGACTTCCTTCCACCCCAGGGAGAGGGAGAGGGGGAGTGGACAGAGCAGAAGGGGTCTGGGACATCCACTTTTATACTCTGTTACACAGCACAGAAGTACACACCCTGCACCCCGCGGACCCCCTGGACCTGGATCTGCCCAGGCCCCCACAAGACTTCTTCTACAAGACGGGAATCTTCGTTCTAACATGAGGGAACAATGAGGGAGAGTGCGTGTGTATCACCGTATCTTCACTACCTTACGGTTACGGCCTGATATGAGGCGCTGGAACTCCGACAGATCCCAACGGTAACGCCTTTTGTTTTAACCTCCCGGTGCGGACAAGGACGCGCGGAACAAAGAATTGACAGGTGATAAAGCCTGCGTTGAGGGCCGCCAGATTGGACAAATCCTGCACAGTCAGCAGTTTATTAACCGTTAATGGAAAAGGGAAGCGTTATGTTCTGATTGGAAGCCCCCCTCCTCCTCTCGACCCCCTCCTCCTCTCACCCCCCTCCCTCTCTATCCCCCCTCCTCCTCTCACCCCCCTCCTCCTCTCGACCCCCTCCTCCTCTCACCCCCCTCCTCCTCTCACCCCCCTCCTCCTCTCCCCCCCCTCCTCCTCTCACCCCCCTCCTCCTCTCAGTCCCCTCCTCCTCTCACCCCCCTCCCTCTCTATCCCCCCTCCTCCTCTCCCCCCCCTCCTCCTCTCCCCCCCCTCCTCCTCTCACCCCCCTCCTCCTCTCACCCCCCTCCTCCTCTCACCCCCCTCCCTCTCTATCCCCCCTCCTCCTCTCACCCCCCTCCTCCTCTCACCCCCCTCCTCCTCTCACCCCCCTCCCTCTCTATCCCCCCTCCTCCTCTCACCCCCCTCCTCTATCCCCCCTCCTCCTCTCACCCCCCTCCTCCTCTCACCCCCCTCCTCCTCTCAGGCCCCTCCTCTCAGTTCCCCCACCCTGCCCCACGGTGCACCTGCCCCGCTGGGGTTAGCGAGCACCAGACCTTTCGACGTGATGCAATTAGCTAGGCCCACGTGTAGGACGCTCATGCAATAGTTAGCCTCCTGTAACACGGCGGCGGTCCTGCTGGAGGAGGTGTGGCGCGGGGCGGACGGCTGCCACGCGCCCTGCGTTAACATAGTACTGCAAACATTCCGACCTGCATCCAAGCCTTTATACTATCTACAGAGACGGACCACACTGCAGTGAAGTCATCCAGAGACGGTCACTGTCCTGGCCCATCGCGGCACAAAGGGAGTGCCTTTTAACTTACTGGAGAGATGCTGACATTTTTAATTGCTTGCCATGTGAAGCCCATATATATAGTATTTTGAGGTAATGTTACTAGTTACTAGTTTCTGTCAAAGGGAAATGGTGGACCTGGAGTACTGGATGAATAGATGCTTATTATCTTCTGCCTTTTGAGTAGGTGCAGGTTACCAGTTCATGATTGAGTACAGTCCACATCAAATTGACAATGTTGATTTGTTTTCTTTAACCAGATTGTCTAAATAAAGACTGTTTACTTCTTGAGGCAAACTATTTTCTCAGTCTGACTTGCTTTTCTCTCTCTCTCTCTCTCTCTCTCTCTCTCTCTCTCTCTCTCTCTTCTCTCACTCTCACTCTCACTCTCACTTCCTTGCTTCCTTGGGGACAAGGTCGTCACAAGTTCATGTTCCATGGTCACCAGGATTAATGTCTAATGGCTACTTCCTTCCCCCAAACCAATTACACTGCCCACATAGCTTTGAACCAAAGCAGTCATGGCTGGCTTATGAGAACTTCTCGCAGACATTTGACTATTAACTGAAGCTGGAAGTATCTGACAACAGAGGTGACAATAAGGCTGAACCTTCCCTCAAGCATTGTGAAGAATGGGATGCTAAACACTGTTATAGTTGTTATTTAAATCTAAACCAAAATAACAATAACTGAAGGAGGAAACCAGTGTCTTACAAACATATTTTAAGTAGCATCCATATGCAGTCAACCACACACAATCCTTTAGTTTGCTTTTGTCATTTCATCATTAACTCAAAAAAGATGACAAAAAGATTAACCTATAAAAGTGAAAATACAAAATATCCAAAGGGGCAGCTCCAAAACAGCCATCAGAAGGCACAAACTACAACACAGAGTCCAGATGAAACAAGATTTCAAACATGATGAGACATACAGTAGAGCATTTTTATATTCAGGTTTAGTAAACTTACAAGTAGACAAATGTATTCCATTTATTATTATTATAAAGTCTTTAGAGATTCTGCCTCTTGTATCACTAGGGTCTAAAGCCCAATTGTTACCGGAGACAAGAGTTCATCAGGCCAGATGCCACTTGCCTGGCTCATTGTTATTCACCAAACCTCCTGGATCCACCATCTTTAAAACTTGGCATGAAGTTAATATAAGCGTGAAATGGTCTGGCCCTACAGATCGAGGGACTCTAAAACCAATTGGAAATAAATTGCACTGAATATATATTTATTTTACATTTATCAATTCATTACTAATTGGCAAAACCAATTGTCAATGTTTGGTTTTCATAAAGAATATATTGTTAATGACACTGCCTCACATATCTTTTTGGTCTGTGAAAGGAATGCCTCTGTATTTTATTCGGCTAAACCATATCCAATTAACCCCAATTAGAGAACCCAGTGCGAAGGGAGCGTACTATTGACACGTGACACCAGAGTCACGTGTCAATAGTCAGGTTGTGTAGTTGTGGTACATCCCTGTATTTCCACAAGGGGGCAGTGGTTGATCAATTTGGGACTGCACCAGGACAGACTAGAGGGCCATGATGATGTCCTATTTAAAAGTCATTAGCATATTCTCCGATGTTTAATTTATCAACGTCCGCATTACAAGAGCTGACAACTTCCAGTCGGAGTTGGCGACTGGATTGATTAATGACACAAAGATAGAGGTAGAGAAAGATAAATGGTGGGATAGATAGATATATAGTGGGATGGATAGAGGTGTTTAAGTGGGATATATAGATAGATTTTTGGATATATATTGTGATATATATATAGTGGTATCGCCAGATAGATAGATAGAGGCAAGAATTAAAGAGGAATCGATAGATAGATAAATAAATAAATATATAGATATTGATAGTGGTCATATCGATGGATATTGATAAATGTACTTTAAGATGCATGCCATATGCAAATGTCTCTGTTGCACAGGGTGTAATGATGTATCGAAATGCATGCAGGATCAGACCCGGACTCTGCACTGTGACCCGGTGTCCAACAGCAAAGACCAACTCAGAAGTAAAAAACAAAAAACACATAAGCCATATGGTGGAAAAGGCCTCTGCGCGTACCGCCCATGCAACCGGATGGGATGAGGTAAACGTTGACTCTCCATAACCAACATGTGAGATGTGAGAGCAGGATGATGAATAATGCATAGCATATACATTGCTGGAGGGTTTACAGCTTACCGGTAACCCCTCGCCCATATGGTGCCGACAGTGACGCGGGGATGCATGCCCTGCATTGGTGACTAAGCACTCCAAAGCCCCCCCCTTCCCCCCACACACACACACACACACACAAACCCTTAACTATTTCCACCAGCACTTGTCTCCATCTCTCTGTTGGCCTCTTATGCAAGACAGAGCAAGAAGACACTTTTATGTGCTCCGTTCGTCTGGTTCAGAGTGGAGACATGCAAAACAAAGGCTGAGTGAAGGCATTTGGGATCGGCTCTTCGCACAACGATGAGTGACAGCGGGCTGGGGTGTGTGTGTGTGTGTGTGTGTGTGTGTGTGTGGGGGGGGGGGGGGGGGGGGGGTACATCACAGCACATGGGGTTGTTTAGTAGATAAAAAATTTCGCACTGCTGTGTGTGTGTGTGTGTGTGTGTCTGTGTGTGTTTGTGTGTGTGTCTGTATGTGTGTTTGTGTGTGTGTGTGTGTGGGGGGGGGCCATAACTGTGTCCTTGCCTTTGCTTTTGAGGTCAGCTGCATCCTGCAGGTCTAACCAACGTTTTTCTGAACAGGTGCTCATTCCTCCCTGCACCCACCTGAGCCACCCTCTGCCTCTGTCCTCTGGTCTGTGGTCAGCATGTTGTGTCCAATCTACAGAGTACACAGGCGTTCATCTGGAGCAGTGGATCACACTCATCCATCATCCATACCTCTAGTGTTTCAGTTTGGCCCACTATTGAATTCCATTGTGTGTCACTCACGGTATCCGAGTAGGGGAATGGGCAGACGAGCTAGTGTGCTAATCAATAGCAAACATATGCAATTAATCAATGTAATTACTAGCTCCTAGCTCCAAGGACTGCAAGGTCGTGGTGATATTCATTGCAATTAGCACAGTTGGAGTGTGTGTGTGTTTGTGCGCGCCTGTCCATTTAATGGCGGTCGAGTTTTTTGTCTAACTTAATTTTGGTAGATAGCATAACAGCCTGGGATCAGAAGGTTAAACATATAGCCTGCGTGCGTGTGTGTGTGTGTGTGTGTGTGTGTGTGCGTGCCTGTGTCTGTGTGTGTGTGTGTGTGTGTGTGGCAGGGGGGAGGGGCTGGCGCTTTGGTTGATTAAGTCGGAAGATACGAATGAGATTGCATGCGTGCGTCTGACGCATTATCCTGCTGATCCGACAGTCAAGGCACGAGCCATTACACAAACACACACTACAAACGCCCTGCTTATAGGATACGATATCGCTTGTAGCCATCGCTTACCTACACACACGCACACATACACACACACACATAGACACACACAAACACACACACACACACACACACACACACACATAGACACACACAAACACACACACACACACACACACACACACACACACACACACACACACACACACACACACACACACACACACACACGTCCACGTACATGTATCCATTCACTCTCTCACTTAATCAAAGGGGGATATTGTGGGGCCTCCGGGCGTCCCGGCCACCCACCTCGTGGTTGTCCAGAGGAGTGTCGGGAGGGGAGTGGGAGGGGAAGACGTTTGTGTTGAAGCAGCGCCGCCTGCCGCTGGGCCCCGCTGTCCCAGGCCTCCCGGCCTCCCAGCCAATCAGCGGCTTTGTGGTGGGCTCGCATGGGGCCAAGTGGAGGTCACACCCTACGGTGGTCCTCGCCGCAGTGGTGGCACGGCTCTGTCCGACACAAAGTGTGTTGGAACCAGGCCTCTTCTTTTTTCTCTCGCAATATCAGATGTTCCAGTCGCTGTCTGACACGGAGAGAGACCTTTTTTTTTGGTCTATGCCCCAAATCTAAATGAGGCGTTGACAAATTACCCCTTTTTTTAAATGCATTTGGGAATTGGTTTTGGCCGAATCGTATTGCAAATCCATTCAGATATTGCACTTTGAGGAAATGTAATTCATAGTGCCACTTTGTAATATGTCATTGTGCTGACCCAGAGGTTTATAAATGAGTCGTATGTTCTGTATCCATGGCAACCAATTATTTCTTGAAGTTAGTGTAAAGTCAACTTTATTGCTTCTTGGGGCCCAGTGCGAAGGTAATTGTTTTTGGACACAAACATACAAACACACACACAAACACACACACACTGATGCGGGGGCAGTACAATGTAACTCATGTTATATGTTGCCACCATCATGAATTACTGTTGGGTAAATACGACCCACCTGGCGCGCGGTCCTCAGATCCCGGTCTGTTTCATCACAGCTGAAACCATCTGCAAGATGCCCATGTGTGTGGATGTAGGTCTAATATTAGAATATATTCCAACCATTGGTGACGATGTAAGTATGTATATATAGATACAGTATATATACAGTATATCAGCAACATAGATGGGGTGATGGGGGGGGGCCGGGGGCTCAGGTGGGGTGAAGGCTGGTTGCTGAATCAACCTTTTGTTTTGGTTTAGGTTTGATGTTCCGGTTCCTCTCGGCAGAGCGTGGCCTACTTTTATTTCTGGGTCTACATTCCCTCTCTTCCAAGGACTTTTTACGTGTCATTATTTATAGTGTGAACATAAACCTGTTCTGTTTTATCATAGTATTTAACAAAGCCCTTATATCGATATTATTGATATAGTTACAACTAACATTATAATTCACGTGACCAATACACATTTATACAGATATAAAACGTGATATGTATGTGTATATATATCTTTGCCTGTGTTTTTAAATATTACTTCAAATAATAACAATGTAATAGGATGTAGGAAGATTCAATGCAAATTTGTGATTAAATGTCCTGTTCCAAGTTTGTTCATCACCTCTGTTAACATTTGTTTTTCTGTTTGTTACTCGTAGATAAAATAGGCCTCTTCTTTATCTTAATTTAACTACCAATAAAAAGTTAACAGGGCAGGCCATTAGGCCTTTTCATTTTACGGTTAACAAAGTGTGTGTCCTTGTGTGTGTCTGATGGATAAATCTATTGGTTAATTCAAACAATTCCATGGGCGAGAGAGAGAGAGAGAGAGAGAGAGAGAGAGAGAGAGAGAGAGAGAGAGAGATAGATAGAGACAGAATAACAAATACAACACCCATAGCAAAAAACAAGGTGTAATATTATATTACTTTATTTCCATCTTTTGTACAATGTAATTACAATACAAATATGTAGGTTTAAATACAAAAAATCTGTAAATAAAGATTAAAAATAAACTCCACTGGTTTGTTTTTGTTACCATCTCTAACCTATGGTTTTACAATCAAGTGTATGAGGTCATTTAGTTTCGCTTTAATGCTTTAACATAATTAACCTACATAGAATTTGGAGGGCATGAAAAAAGAGTCAGAAGAGTACAAATAAAAAAGAACAATATTTCTAAGAAATAAAATATTAATTTCTTGTTTGATTGATTTGCCTCCTAAATAGAGCGATCTAGAGAGGGAGAATAGCGATTTGTTCGAGCCAGCCGAGGCGTAATCCCCTGGGATGGACAGTATCGAGTCCCATACATTTGAGACTGTGTGGTGTCAATGTGAATGGATCTGTTGGAGATCGTGGTCCCCCTTTTCAAAGGGGATCACTGAGCTCCTCTTACCCAATGGAAGAGAGGGAAAGGAATTAAAGTGACCAATGGGAATCCCCTTTAGAGATAACAGTGTCTTCATAACGACTCTAATTGTCGCCATATGAAACAGACAGCTGCTGTTGTCATTTGACTACTCTTGTTGAGAACCAATGAGGATATAACCCTTGTTTTCCAATTACTTCTTCTGATTTGCTGCCATAATTGACTGGGGATGCAATGTGCCATACATCGAATGAAAGGGCCATGGGGAATCGGCTAACCCATGCTAATGTAGCTATGGTCTGATTCTTAGCATTTTGTACTAGAAGCTCTGGAGACCATGGGACTGCTCTGGCAGTCCAGAAAAGCCCTGTTATTGTTGTGTTTTTTTGCGTTTTTTTGTGACACACCAAGCTGTTCCGAACCGAGATTCTTTCTATCTCGCAGGGTCTTACTTGTATTCTCTCGTAACACCGTGGCCTCTGAAAGGAACCCATCCTTCATGCCTCGAACAGCGAGTCTAAACACCTGACGCCCTGACGCGTCGGAGGTTTACATTAGCTATATATGGAGTTGAGCATACTGTAAAAAATAACATTGCATGTGATTCCAGCCTTGTAATATGTGGCTCTACGATAGATGAGTGAAAAGAGCTGTTCTTCAATGCAGGGTTTTTAAAGAGGCGATGTTGGACTTGGAGGTTTGTGTTTGTGTGCGTGTGCACGTTTGTGTGTGTGTTGAATGTGTACGTGTATCTGTGTGCGGGTGTGTTGCATGTGTAGGCGTAGAGGGGAGCGTTCACAAAGCTGGTCTGTTCCACTGGTCAAAGGCGGTCCACGTCCGGCGGTATGCTAGGTGATGAACATGTCTTTGTTCCGCGGCTAGCGTTCCCCCTTTGATCGCCCCGCTGCCACACATCTCTCTCCTGGCTCCGACCGCCATCCGCTCCTCTCCATCACTTTCCCAGCAAACTCTTGTATTTCCTCCTCCATCCATTCGTCCTTTTATATTCCTTACTCACGCCTTTTCCTGTAGCTTGTCTCACTTCCGTTCTCTCTCTCTCTCTCTCTCTCTCTCTCTCTCTCTCTCTCTCTCTCTCTCTCTCTCTCTCTCTCTCTCTCTCTCTCTCTATTATTCCTACATTTTTCCGCTCTCTCCATCTCTCCCGTCTCACCGCTCATCCCATTCCCCCGGTTATGTTTTGGTTTTTGAAGCACTGCTGATAACGGCGGGGGCCACGCGGGGGCCCCCTGGCGCGGGTCACAGTGGAGGGGGCCGCGCTCTAAACCCTGTATCCAGACCCTGCAGAGGGGGGGCACTCACAGCTGGAATGTAGTGCATTGTCTTTGAGGAACCGCTTGCACAGTGTCATGGGGGGGGACGGGGACTCACCAAAGAGAGTCACTGAGTTTGTATCTCTCCAGGCGTCTGGAGTGTTCCCACCCAATCCCAGTGGGTCTTGCGGTGGTGTTTGTATTGTGTTCTGGTTCCATGTATAGCCTGGGGAACATTGGGGGGGACTGACCTGTTTCTGGATGCAGTGGAATAACATGACAGCTATTGGGCCATAAAGCATGCTTCTATTTACACTCTCCACATCTTGTGTGTGTGTGTGGTGACACAACGCCAGGCGGTGGTATACTGGCCTGTTATCATTGGCAATCTGGTTCCATTCACGGTTCCTGTGGGAATCATGTCTAACGTCGTCGTCCCCCCCCCCAAAAATCACATCCATTGTCTGTCTACTCATTTGTTTCCCGTCCTTTAAAGTTCAACTAAATAAATACATGGAGAGAAATGAACAATTAATAAAACAGGCTGCCCCCGTCACACTGTTTAGAAAAGTGATACTTGAGATATAACTATAACGTGTTACAATTCAAAATAATAATAATAATAATAATAATAACTATAAAATTCAATAAATAATAAAATCCTTTTGGCCATCGATCTCTTCCACTATAAGTGATTTCATCCTCTCCTGTTGGGTCAACTGCGTCCCATTGGCCGGTTCCTCTGCGCTCAGCGGCCCGCTGGGCTGTGCTTGGTTTAAATCTCCATGAATCTCTTCAGCTGACAGTCCTTCCATCTCTGCCCCTCCGCTCGCCCTGCTCCGTGGCCACGGCAGATAAAAGGCCTGTCTGCTAGCTTACAGAACGCCCTACCCCACGCAGGAAGGAAGGAAAAAAAGAAAGGAAGAAAATGGCGAAGACAGGTAATGGACAGGAATGCACCAGGTGGCGTCCCCAATGTCCTGGGTCCATGCACGCTGCCCGCGGCCTGCAGCCTTTAGAAGGGGATGTCGGTTCAATCTGAGCGGCGTGGACCAGTGGGAGCGTGGCGGCGGTGAGCGCTGCGGACACGAGCCAACGCCGAGAGGCGGTGGACAGGTTTCAGCCGACGAGCGCCCGGCCCCCGGGGATCCAGGCGCTAAGCAACCTGCCCACTTCCTCTGCCGCTGCCTCAGCCACCCGTTGAGGGTCATGTGAGCGATCCAATGAGTTAACCCCATCCACTCCTCGGAGTGAGGCGTCAGCGAGTGGCGAGGCTATCGCGGGACGGAGGCGAGGCGAGGCTAGAACGGTGGATGGGGGATGGGGTGGTTGCATCCTGCTTCATGAGAAAGCGCCAGAACTACCGCTCGGTGGACTCTAAGGCTAATAGCGCTAAGGCTTGTGTCTCCATATCAGAGCTCGATCTCAAATGTCTTCTGCAGATCGTTGGAGAAAGGGTTGGCCGCCGCCGCCGCCGCCGCCTTGCCCGCCGCCGCTGGCCTGCTCTCCAGCGCCGCCCACTTGGCCTCGAAGCGGTCTGCCTCCTGGGAAACCACGCGGCCAGGTGGGGCGGTGAGCTGGCTCCCCTCCGGGGGCCAGACGCTGCCTCCGCCTCGGCCGTTCCCGCCGCCGCTGGCGTTGCCGTTCAGCAGGCCCATGCCGGTGGGGGCGGCGCCGTGCCCGGGCAGCCCGTTCACCATGGCGGGCAGCGGTTGGCCGGAGGGGAACGTGGGCGTGGAATAGCCCGCGGCGTGTACGATGGCGCCCGGCCCCCCGGTGTACGAGTGGTGATGGCCGACCGCCACTCCGAGCGAGCCCACCTTGGCCCCCCCGCCCAGCGAGCCCATGGGGCCGCCTGACGAGCCGGCGGCCGTGCAGAAGACATTGGCCACCATCTGGGACGGCGTGATGCCCACCACGGGCACGCTGGGGTAGGTCATGCCGCTTGCCAGGCCCGGCATGTAGCTCTGCATGGGCACGAAGGCCGGCTGCACGGGCTGGGCGGAGAACATTCCCCCCGGGGCCGGGGCCGGGTCGAAGCCCAGCGGGAAGGGCTGCATGGAGCCCGAGAGGGGGCCCCCTGGGGGCCCGGGGAGGGAGGGCTGCATCATGGGGGCCCCGGACATGCTGGGGCCGGACATGGTGGGGATGGACATGGAGGGGAGGGACATGGGGGGGCCGGACATGGGAGGACCCGGGATCAGCGGGATGGAGGATAGGGACATGGGTGGGAGGGGCATGGGGGAGGGTCCTGAGACGGACATCAGGGGGTTGGCCATGCCGCCGTGGGACATGGAGACGGAGGACACCGGGCCGGACGACTTGGCGACCTGACTGGAGATGGACTGACTGGACATGGTGGGCGGGCCGGGGATGGTGGGGAAGATGGGGACCGAGGGCGGGGCCATAGATGAAGGGGGAGGGGTCTGTTGCTGTGCGTGGACGGCCTTGGCGACCTCTTCAAGCCACCGCTCGGCCTCGGACGGCGTGCGCCTGTGTCCGCTGTGCATCTGCCTCGCCATGGAAACGGTGGGAGGAGAGTGGAGCGGAGGGTCCGCCTGCACCCAGGAAGAGGTGGCTGATGCAAACAGATAGATAGGGGGGGAAAGGGAAGATCAATTAAAAAAACGGGTATCTTTTACTTTTCAGCGTGAGCCAGGAGTCGGTCGCCATGGGGACCCGTGTGCACGGTTCAGAAACCTGTGCTTCCTGAGTCCTGAGTTTGTCCGATCTTTTTGTGCGACATATTTTATTTTACTTTACAGAACAAAACCAAGCAGAACATAAAAGATAACAATTTAAAGTGTACAACTTTTCTTTTCTTTTTTTATTTGTGACTCCCATAGCCCATAAGTTATTAATAAGTATCTTCGGCAAAAAGAACAAATGTCCGACAGGAGAAAGCTACTTCCTGGGGTGGTTTGAGGGCCGTGCCGCTCAGCTCTCGTACCTTGCACCGGTGCAGGTGGGGGGGGCAGGGCGGGGGGCCCGGTGCAGGCCGGGAGCCCGTTGGAGGAGCTGACGGGAAGGGTGAAGTACTCGTCTGGGGGCTTGGTGAAGGAGGCGTTGATCTGGCTGCAGAGGGCGTTGATGCAGTCGGGCTCATCAGACAAACCCAGGTCCAACTCTAGTTCTAGTGGAAAAGATTGAGAGAGGAGGAAGGAGGAGGAGGAGGAGGAAGAGGAAGAGGAGGACGAGGATGAGGTAGAAGAGGAGGAGGAGGAGGATTAGGGGGAAGGAGGAGGAGGAAAAGAAGAGAGAGGAGGGTCATTCTTTGATTAATTGTTTAACAGATCCGGTGAGCATCAGGCACATATAAAGTGCAGACGAGGCTAACTGTGAGGCTATCCGCTGATTAACAAAACAGCATAGCCACACACACCCCATACATAAAACCTTATTCACTCTAGAGTGAATAGTTTCATAGCTCACAGCCTCATTTACACACACTTTCTGTGGTGCCAGAAATAACCAAGCACAGATGATGAATACTGCATGTATGTGTTTCTTTTTTAATAATCCGCTGAGTCATATTCAGGCTCCATATTGGAAATTCCAGAAGCTGCAGATTTAGCAGAGAGCATTAGCTGCTTCTTTCAAATGACTCCGCCGTGTTTGACTTTCCCAGCCCAGGACTCGTACAATGGCAGGATGTTCCTGTCTCCCAGTCCTTGTCTTGCTTTGGAATAAACCCTTGAACCACCACACCCCAGAACACACACACACACACACACACACACACACACACACACACACACACACACACACACACACACACACACACACACACACACACACACACAGATATATTCACCACGTGCACACACACACACACACACACACACACACACACACACACACACACACACACACACACACACACACACACACACACACACACACACACACACACATACACACACACACACACACACACACACACACACACACACACACACAAGCATACACTTCAATTCAACATAAACGCACACGCACTCTATTCAATACACATGTGCACACCAACATACACATACCCAAACACAGAAGCACACAATTCAAGGGCCCCCACTCTGCTCCAAAAACGTCTAAAAAAAGGATAGGGTAGACAAAAGTCAAAGCAGAAAACGGAGCAGAAGAAGGACTTTGAGAACATAGTGTTGAGAGTCCTTGCCCCCTCAAAGCCCCCCTCCTTTTGACTCTACCTCTGCTATTATCCTCTTTCTCTTCCCACAGCCTTCATCTCCATGGTGCCCTATTCAACGTTTTCTCCTGGACGATGTGTTGTGCGTCAGGTGTCCTACACAATGCACCATAATGAGTGGGTTGTGTTGGTAAAAACAAAAAGGATCGGGGCGACAGGCTCAACAGGAAGGATGCGCTGGAGCACGGTGTCTGTCTATCCTCCTCAGCCGTGTTCCTCTGCGCTGCCACAGCCTGCCGGCCGCAGCAGGCGGAGCTCAGACCAGGAGTTCACAACCTTTTTTTGTTCCAAGGATCGGCATATTCAGAGAGTTTGGAGGACCGGTGGTCAATTTGAATGCCTTAATTTTAAGATCCATAATTTTTAAGCAAAGGATGTGGCTGTTTTTCAAGATGGTTTACTTGTCATATTCACAACGATTAAAAGCAAAAGCTATAAAATGCTTGAGAGAAACACAAGAAAAAGAGAGTATAAACACAAAATAGTGCAAATACACGGTGCAATTACAGTGCCTAATTTACAGTGGTTTAGTTGCATATTGATCGAT
>NC_082397.1:22168372-22171584 GCF_031168955.1 Gadus macrocephalus
CGCGCACGAAGGGAAGGAGGCCGTGACGCCGCACTCCTTCTCCGCCGCTGCTTCCTCTCCAGGCATGCGGCGAAGGCACAGCCAACGGCGTGGCTCAGCCTCTCCCCCTGGTGGAGCGGAGGACAACGACAGGCGTCAGGGCGGGGCCGTCACAGAGCCGGCCTCAGAATTTTTTTATTTAACTTTGCATATGTTTCATATTATTGCATTCATGTTTCATATTAGTGCACATTGACATTTTTTCCAGTAGGCATTTATATATGTACTGAATTGTGATCATCAAATCATCACCTGATTGGTCAGGAATGTGTAGGATGTGCCTACTCATTCCTGACAAATCAGGGGATCTCTTCCCTGATTGGTTCAGAGAATCCATCTTGCCTTTCACAGTTGCATGGAAAATGCAAACTTCTCAATGCAGGAGATGTGTAGGGAGGGAGGAGCAGGACGTCGGGGACATTATATTGTTGTTTAGTTTCTAAATGTCGCACTCTCCTGCTCTCTCCCTCTTAACACTCTCAAATCTTACCTGCGGCAGCTTTAAACGATTTTTGATGACAGTCACAACCTTTGTCCACAGACAGAATGCTGAGAGACAAAAGCAATTACCACCAGTTCACCGAGAGACATTACAAACCACTGTTTCATAAAAATAACACCCTGCTGATTCCTCGCAGTGGCCGTTTCGCACAATGGGGTGGAATCAAAAATGGATCTCACTACGATGTTCCTGTTTAAGAACATACATTAGCTCGCAATTATCCGCCTTACACTCTTTGGTTGTCAGATTGCACTAAACGTCTGCGCCCTGTGTGGTGCCAGGCGCATTTCATTCTCATCGCTCTTCAATCTGCAATTAAGTCCCGACTCATCCTCTCTCTCTCTCTCTCTCTGTCTCTCTCTGTCTCTCTCTGTCCTCTTCTCTCTTCTCTCTCTCTCTCTCTCTCTCTCTCTCTCCTCTCTCTCTCTCTCTCTCTCGCCTCCATTCTAATCCAGGCTCTAATCCACAGAGAGGGCTCTGTTGTGTCCTGCCCCGATTATCAATCCGGCTCCCCAGTCTGGGTCCAGCTGCTTGCCGGTCGCAGGTTGCAGAGCGAGACGCACTGACTGACACGCTCTATGAATTCACCTCACATCCTTGGTCTGTGTCTGCTTGGTGTGTGTCTGCTTGGTGTGTGTGTGTGTGTGTGTGTGTGTGTGTGTGTGTGTGTGTTGTGTGTGTTGTGTGTGTGTGTGTGTGTGTGTGTGTGTGTGTGTGTGTGTGTGTGTGTGCGCGGTGTGTGTGTGCGTGCGTGCGTGTGTGTGTGTGTGTGTGGTGCCAGCCTTATGTCTCTGGTATTCTTGCATGTGTATTTTTTTCCTACGTTCACCTTCCACCTTCTCAGACATGCATGGCGGTGAACGTCAAACACGCACATGTGGAAAAGGGCATTTCATCTCAGCGAGCCTACACTGTGTGAATAACGGTTGGGAAAACTAAAGATCGTTAGTTAACGCAGTCCGTATGTTGTTGAGGATACTGTGCTATAAGACTTTAGAGTTGTTATTTGAGTGTAATTTGTTAAAGGGCACAGGCATCCATCCTATTAGTGGGTGAAATGCGCCGTGAGTATGTTCATTTGGAGTTTAGTTTAGATCTGAGAAGCCTCCAGGCCCATTCCTGACCGATGACGTATGATGGGTTTCAGGAACTGCTCTTACAGCTCGTCTAACTCCCCTCTCTTTACAACTGCCTGTGAAGGGGTTCTCCCTGCAGCCCCTTCACGAGCTAGAACCTGCCACACTGCGAGGGTCGGAAACCAAGGAATGGAGCCCGGTCTCTGGAGCTGCTTGAGTGTGTGTGTGTTCTTACTGAGTCCTTGAGGGCCATGAAGCAGTGGCAGATTCCAGCGCCGGGTGGTGCCGTCGCGGCAGATGTAGGAGAAGGCCTTGTCATAGTTACGGTCCGGGGCGCAGAAGGACACCTTCTCTATGGTCTGGTCCACGATAAGGTCCTGGGAGACAGAGGGAGAGAGAGACAGAGACAGAGACAGAGGAGAGAGAGAGAGAGAGAGAGAGAGGAGAGATGAGAGAGAGAGAGAGAGAGAGAGATTGAGAGAGAGAGATTGAGAGAGAGAGAGACAAACGCACACACAGATGAACAGAGAAAAAAAGAGAAAGACAGAGAGACATGAGACATGGGTAGATCAGATTCAACAGCTGAAGCAAAGCTTGTCCATCCATTGCTTGAACGGACTCACCAGAGGGCATCCCATCCGACACGTGTTTCATTTAACTGGCTTTTTATGTGTACTGAGAAGAGACGGGGAGGGGGGGGGTGGGGGGGGTGTTCAATGGCACATCACGCATCCTTAAAAGCCTGAACCTCTTACACAAGAGGGCTTGATGGGCTCCTGGAGATCCCTCCCCACCAGCACCCTATTGCCTTATTCATCCTCTCCATCTTGTGAACAGAGGACTCGCAGCTGAAGGAAGACACGTGTGTGTGCGTGTGCGTGTGTGTGGGGAGGGGGGTCCGTCTGGTCACTGAGGAGACGTGAACCAAGCTGAACCCAACGGAGCTGTCTTTCTGAAACTGCTCGTCTATCCGACTACAAATAGAGGGGTACTCAGCCAGTCTATAGAGTCCATGGAGAAGAGGGGGGCCCCTCAAGGGCTCTTTGTGTACATTACCCCCCCCCCCCCACCGCACTGGCCATTGCTACAACCCCGACATATAAAGGGGAGGCATGGAGGCTATATAGAACAAGAGGAAGGAGACGGAGGAATAAAGGGTTCACACACACATCAGCACATTCCTCTCCTCAAATCCAAATGAAGGGGGAGAGACCGAGGGAGGGGGAGGGGGTGTGGGAGGGTCAAGCAAAGGAAAAGGAAGGGAGACAAAATAGCAGGCTATTCATTGTGGGCCAATTAGTGAATGAAGAGGGTCCGCTGGATCTGGGGTGGTGAAAGGGGAGGCAGAGGAAGTGTGTGCGACGGCACGTATGTCAGTTCTTATAGGACAAAGTGTGTGTGTGTGTGTGTGTGTGTGTGTGTGTGTGTGTGTGTGTGTGTGTGGTGTGTGTGTGTGTGTGTGTGTGTGTGTGTGTGTGAGTGTGTGTGTGTGTGTGTGTGTGTGTGTGTGTGTGTGTGTGTGTGTGTGTGTGAGTGTGTGTGTGTGTGTGTGTGTGTGTGTGTGTGTGTGTGTGTGTGTGTGTGTGTGTGTGTGT
>NC_082397.1:22171684-22174184 GCF_031168955.1 Gadus macrocephalus
CTTGGCGCCAGCATCGCCTGCCGGGACATGTTCCTGGAGATCCACCGGGCGTACCAGGAGCGGAGCAAGGGGCAGGCAGAGGCGGCCGCCGCCATCGACGGCGCCGCCGCCATCGACGGCGCCGCCGCCGCCATCGAAGGGGCTGCTTAGATAAACAACGCGGCGTGTTGTGGGATGGACCCGAGATGTACTCCCTGAGCTCTGTGGACGTGTGCTCCCGGGGGCCAGGGGGCGTTTATGTCCTGCTGTCGCGAGAGGAGAGGAGTCCTGAACTACTGTGCGTGTGTGTGTGTGTGGGCGGCAGGTCAACACCTGGAGCTGCTGTGGGTTTGACTTGAACCGGTTGTCTGGACTCTGGCGGTTCTCCTCAACTGATGCACTCCAGTGACTTCTCTGACACTGAACTGGTATCATGAAATAGGAAGCTACTAATTATTTAGTTGATGATTAATATACTTGTATTTGTATAATAATTATCTGCAGTAATGTATAAATAAAGTTTTCTTTTTTAGTTTTTTTGATTTATTTATTTATGCTTGATCAATGTCAAACGATACACTGTAGACGTCCAAGGCCATGCAGATTATGATGTGCAATAATGTTGCCAAGGGCAGGTCTACACATGCAACATGTTCCAAGAAGGTAGTAATTATGTGAAAAGCCTCTTGTGGTAATAGACAAGAGGCTCTTCACTTTATGACATGGTTTATTAATAGTCTGTTGCGTTTTCCTTCAGTTTGCAAAGAACTTTTTTTCTGGCAAAGAAATGTTTTTTTTCTCCTTGCCAGGAATATGTGAGAATAAAAAATAAATACCTCCTTTTTTATAATTTGTGTGTGTGTGTGTGTGTGTGTGTGTGTGTGTGTGTGTGTGTGTGTGTGTGTGTGTGTGTGTGTGTGTGTGTGTGTGTGTGTGTGTGTGTGTGTGTGTGTGTGTGTGTGTGTGTGTGTGTGTGTGTGTTTGCGTTTGCATGTAAATCGATTACAAGATAGTCTAATGCAATTAAATAAATTACAGTTATCTTCTTTTAGTTATGGATCATTCCAGTCAAATATTAGTCCCACCTAGGTGTTGATTGTCGAGGCCAGTGGTCACTATTTCACTAACTGCTGGACTGCTAAGCAAGATATTCTTCCAGCTCATAACCCCTTTCACCAGCATAGAACAAATAGAAAAAACTAATGAATATAATTATGGTATGTGTATGCTGCTTATAAACATGAACACTAAATAGGAGCAATTATTAAGAAAGATTTACAAAACTTGTAGCAGCCCATTTAGATTGTATTAAATCTTAGTGTTATTATTTTAGCCTTGTTCATAACCGATATGAGAGCAACAAAAATGACACTTATTTTTAAATGTTCGAAGTACCCCCTGAAATCCTTCAAAGTACCCTTAGGTGTAAGCGTACCCCTGTTTGAGAATCAGGGCTCGTATTTATCCCCTCTTGTCCCTTTGCGTTGACGGCTGAGTTCCTTGGTTCGTTGCTGGCTTCATAGGACACTATAGGAGGATGGTGCTAAATTATTTAGTATCAGAGGGAACCTGGTTTATCATCGTCAAGGTTGTTTCTAAATATGTTCAGCATTCGGGCCCTACACTAAATTAGTTCAGGAAATCAGTCACAACTGCTTTGAGTGTAGGGTAGTGCGGCCCAGACTGTTGAGCTACACAATGCATTAGAACCTCTGTTCATTTGGGTTGTGGGAATTAACCATGGTTAATGGCTCCAGCACATGCCCAGGAGGGAAGAAAAATAGCATTCTTCTCCACTAGGCTTTACGTCATGGAAAGTTGGACCATGACTCGGCATGTAGGTCTAACTAGTAGTCTGGATTCAGTTTGAGCAGATGAAGGCAATCCTTTTAGACTACGGATCATTTCTTCAGTGGTAACTCTGTCCATTTGTGATTGTTTTTTGCAAGTCCAGAGTTGAGTGAATTGACTGTCCAATAGTTGAAACACTCCATGTAAACACATACAAGTTATATTGGGGAAATTCACTTTCAGTTATTTATCACCATTTGGGTTACATTTGTGACAGTATATGCGTTTTCAGGAGACATGGAGGCAACTATACGTGAGCACATATGAGGGGGGTAGAACCCCATCCCATCATCTCACTGTTTGCTCCTCTCCTTTTTGTTTTTGGAGCTAGCAAGCGTACACATGGGCCACCAGGTGGCGCATCAGAGCGACCGAAGCGGCGCAGCCTCCGTTGTTTTTGTAAAACATCAATGGGAAGAGGGAATTTGCATGTCCGGCCGGTTGTGCCAATGGGCTCACTGGGAAGGCTGGGAGAGCGGGTGGAGTCGGGAAGATCAGCCCAATCTGTGCGACAGTAAGTGCACAGTCAACCAAAGCATCATAGATTACTACACAACACAATTCACACTAGATATTCTCTTTTTATTGCCTTTGTTTTGTTTTTTTATTCGGTTTCTTCTTACATGCGCGACATTCATTCGCAGTGGGGGTCCCAGCGTTTTTAAATAAA
>NC_082397.1:22176684-22184184 GCF_031168955.1 Gadus macrocephalus
TGTGTGTGTGTGTGTGTGTGTGTGTGTGTGTGTGTGTGTGTGTGTGTGTGTGTGTGTGTGAGTGAGTGTGTGCGTGTGTGAGTGTGTGCGTGTGTGTGTTAGAGAGAGATGAGCATCTAAGAGGAGGGAGAGGATTGAGAGAGTTGAAGTGAAGCAGATGTGCATGAGAAAAGTTAGGACATTTTGGGTTTGAGAGGTAGAGGCTGGGATACAGAGAGATAAAGGCTGAGAGAGAGAGAGAGAGAGAGAGAGAGAGAGAGAGAGAGAGAGAGAGAGAGAGAGAGAGAGAGAGAGAGACAGAGAGAGAGAGAGAGAGAGAGAGAGAGAGAGAGAGAGAGAGAAATGATGTGCAGAGAGAAAATACATGGGGAGAGGAACCCGCCTGTGTGTCTGTACGTGTGTGTGTGAGTGTGTGTGTGTGTGTGTGTGTGTGTGTGTGTGTGTGTGTGTGTGTGTGTGTGTGTGTGTGTGTGTGTGTGTGTGTGTGTGTGTGTGTGTGTACTTGTGTGTGTGAGTGTGTGTGGGTGCAGAGAGTCAGTGAGAATCATTCAATGCTGCAGAAACACGATTTTCCGTCCGGCGATTTGTATTAATTTTTCCCTCACAATATGACCTTTCTTTCGCGGGGAGGCATTCATCTTCTTTCAAATTCTCAACCAAACTTGTCAGGGTGGGGGTGGGGGGCGGGGAGTGTAACATAATTCAACATAATGTATGCATTTGTGCCATGCAGTTGCAAACAAAGCCATTTCCCTACCCCAGTCTCTGATTGGCTTATGCTCTTGATTGGACGGCTAACGGGCTGTTGGCCTGTCACGCATGTCATCGTAACGCTGTGGAGAGTACAGATGGTGTACAGATGCTGTTTATATCCACACCGAATGATTTAAAAGGTCCATATCAATCACACGGGAGCATTGGAAGGCGCAATTGGACCAATTAGAAAGTGCATATTTTCCACGAGAGACACAAATAAATACTGTATTTATGAAGTTATTGCCTTTATTATCACATTCAAGCCACAGAAAAAGTAAAGGGCAGGGAACACCGGCACAGCATGTGAACCGACAATGATCTAGCACGATAAAACTACTTTCCAAAGTCGTTCAATTGTATTTTCCATATCAATAATGCTATACCTGTCAAAGCAATTGTAATATATTTGGTCCCTATTTTGCAGCCATGGAAAAATAAGCCAAGCCTCCTCAATAATGTATCACACACATATTACCTCACCTCTCAAGTAGCACTACGGCCCTGTGCCTTGTGCTAAAGGTTATTAATATATGACTCTGGTTGCCGGCTGTTCCAGATGGATTCATGTAACACATTGAGTTTGGAGTTTAGTCTGCAGTGTAGGTAGCTATGACCTAATACGACTCACAGCTTCCTGTGTTGCTCATTCGGGAGAAGTGCCAAAGAGTTTCACAGGATTAAACATACAGCTTGCTTTCCCAGAAATCTGTATAAGCAAGAGTGTGAGTGAAAGAAAGAGAGAGAGAGAGAGAGAGAGAGAGAGAGAGAGAGAGAGAGAGAGAGAGAGAGAGAGAGAGAGAAAGTAAAAGAGAGGGTGAGATGCAAAGTAAGAGAGAGAGAGCCAGCCAGAGAGAGAGAGAGAGATGGAAATTGGCCAACGGGGACAGAAAGCTATTTGTTTCGCCCATTCCCTGTTTTTTAATTTGTGGCAACAATTCCCTGTGGTCAGTGGACGGTGACCGTGTCCCTATGCCTACAGAACAGCACCGCACAGGGGGGGTGCGCTTGTCTCTCTAACATTCATATGCATCATCATCATCATCTCTCTTTCTTGTATGCTGATGTTTGTCAATCACAAATTCTACACACACACAAACTCACACACACACACACACACACACACACACACACACACAAACACACGCACACACACCGCCCCAGGTTCCATCGATGCAGTCGAATGCCTAAGTGCTGCCTTTCTGCTGAGTGGAGTTATCTGATTTCTGCAGGCTAGTTAAATGCAGCCACTCCTCACCAAACACACAGTTCCATTACTGCACTGGCTAATGGCTCTCCTACTGTTCTCTTGTAGAAAGACACCCAGGCAGCAATGGGTCAACACAGGCTTTAGACTGTTCTACTTGTAGCATTGTCCATGATGAAGGATTGATGTACACTAGATGGTTGGGCTGGATACATCATGGAAAGACGAATGGCTCCGATAGATGAGAGATGATGGAGAGCGAGCATGGAAGCCCAGGGATTTGTGCCCTCATGTGTGCGCCGTCTACTGGGCTTTTGTATGCGTGCGTTTGTGCGTGCGGTGCTCACACGTGTGTTTCAGACTGACAGGGCGATAATGTGTATGTTGCTGTGTGAGTGTAACCTGCATCAATGCCGATCAGCAATTTATTAGAATTGCTACGGGGGCACGTTCCCTTGCAGATAAACAAGGGAAGTCAAAAGATGCACACACACACACACACACACACCCCGACAGGAGCATCTGATCATAATTATAATGTGAGAAAACCTTGAAAGACCTGATTACGTTGTGTGTGTTTCTTTTAGGAGTAAAGCGAAAATGTTTAGTTGTAACGCTTGGCTGTTTAGACCTCCATGATATTTATGTGGCCACACAGACACACAAAAATAAAGAAACCTAACAAACAAAGCTTCACCATGAGAAAGGAATGTGTGCACTGCTCGTTCTGCAGTGTGATCGCGCCTGTGTTCCTCCCAGCCAGGTAGTGTTTTGGAGGTGTGCCAGAGTGGAAACTTGCACTGCGTGTTGTCGCTTTCTTATGCAAAGGGACAAAGTGACTGCAGTGGGGCCTCTACCTCCTCAAGGAGGAAGTGAGCGACGTGCAGGCTGTTTGAGTGCTGAACGGGTTTGATAGCGTCGTTGGTGTTGACAGCGTGGCCAATGAGGAAGACGCCAGAACTTCTGTTGCGTGGGTAACGCCAGGCAACCGCGGGTGTATGCCTGTCCACGAGGTTTCTCCAGATAGTCTAGGAGGCGATATGAAATTGAATAGGTCTTGAATAGGTTTTAAAGGAGTGTGGGAAAGGCTGCTTTAATCAGTTCAGCTTCTTCCTTCACCAAAAACGCACACACACACACAAACACAGACACACACACACACACACACACACACACACACACACACACGCACACATACACAAACCCACGCGCACACACACACACACACCCACACCCCACTACAATGACAGTGGAAGAGAGAGATTGTTAGCAGCGGACGGAACCCGAGCTAAATCTCTCCAGAGCACAGAGGCGCCCATTCAATGTGCCCTGGTAGAGCGAGGCAGCACCACCGAGGAGTGTGGTGAACACTTAAAGGGTATTTTATGGTCGATGGGTTGCATCTGTGTGTGCGTGCAATGCATGGGTGTGTGTGTGTGTGTGTGGGTGAGTGTGTGTTTGAATTTAACAGCCTTGTCCAGACCAGTCTGTCTCAGGGACAGAGTAGAGGACACATTACGGCCGATGTGTGTCTATACCACAGAACACATGTTTCATAATTTGTGTTAGTGTGTGTCTTAGAAACAAAGCTATTAATAGAAAAGTACAGAGCGACCAACTGACAGTGTTTGATCCACTTTTTCCTTTAATTAAAAAACAAACAAACAAAGCATGTGTGTAATATAATATAATATACGCTCGCTTGCTCTGTCTTGGGCTGCGATGACTCACGGTTACCATAGCGAGGAGCACTGACACACAGCCAATTAGAAGCATCTGGCTCCTCACGACATCGCTTGCACTGCAAACTATCTGTCTGTCTGTCTGTCTATCTCTCCACGGATCTGTCTGTCTGTTCTCCATCTTCCTGTTGTGTCTGAGGTCTCCAGGTGCCAACCAGATGTGGTTCTTCTTCTTGTTCTTCCTCCCATCTGTTGGCACGACAACCAAATGCCTATGAGAGGGAAGAGAAGGAAGGATGGAGCGAGAGGCTGAAGGAAGAGGATCGTTAGAGAAGGAAGGCAGGAATGGAAGAGGGGGGGAAAAGAAGGTGAGAGACCAAGTGCATGTGAGAGAAAGAGAGAGAGAGAGGGAAAGAGAGACAGAGAGACAGAGGGGGGGAGCATGATCCCTCAGGATGGACTGAAGACATGTAGAGATGGAACGAAGGCATGAGGAGATGAAAGGGAGCCTGGACGGCGGGCTGTGAGATCATGTTCATCATGCAGGGTGTAGCAGCAGTACAGCTGGTCCCTGTGGCTCCCCCGCCCGCCCGTCGCCTCCTCAGACCGCCGCATCCTGGGATCAACCTCTGCTCACTCACAGGTCACATGGCTTCTCGCCGTATGAGTCGTCCAGCACTTTATTTATTCAAGTCATCTATTGTCAAAATGTGTTCAATGATTAACGCGCCAGCTGGACTTACGGTGGAGTAATACCGTACTGGTGATGTGTCGTTATACTGGCCTGTAATAAGGTGTAATAGGCTGTATATGACTCACATCCCTGCTAATGAAGCAGTCTTCCTCTTTATGCTCACTCATTTTTTCACGCGTCCTCCATGTCTCCTAAATTGCCTTTTCCACCTTGCCTTTTCTCCATTTCATTTCTATCCTTCTCCATTACTCTCTCTCATTTTTGTGTGTGGGGGGGGTTATACATTTTCTCTCTCTCTCTCTCTCTCTCTCTCTCTCTCTCTCTCTCTCTCTCACTCTCTCTCTCTCTCTCTCTCTCTCTCTCTCCCTCTCTCCCTCCCTCTCTCTCTCTCTCTCTCTCTCTCTCTCTCTCTCTCCCTCTCTCTCTCTCTCTCTCTCTCTCTCCCTCCCTCCCTCTCTCCCTCTCTCCCTCCCTCTCTCCCTCTCTCCTCTCTCTCTCTCTCTCTCTCTCTCTCTCTCTCTCTCTCTCTCTCTCTCTCTCTCTCTCTCTCTCTCTCTCTCTCTCTCTCTCTCCCAGAGGAACAGACCTGCCATTGTGTGTCATTAGAAGAAGAGTAGCCATGCCGGCTCAGTAGGCCCAGGGAATTCAGGGTGCTCCTTCAAACCAGGAAGCCGTCAATCAGACCGCTGGCTGGCTAGCCGTTCAATGAGCTATTAGGGAGGACACACGCAGGATGTGCAGGGAGACGGCCCTTGGCCTCGGGCCTTTTTGTCTGTAAAGGTCTGTACCGCTGCTAGCTAGCCTGTCAGTCAACCAGCCAGGTTACCGTGACGAAGCAGTGCATGCTATAAACCTGACGTTTTATTTCCTCCCTCTGTGAAACAGACTACCCCTAAGATCCTTAAAGGCTTTGATCTTACTGAAGTATTTTTTACAGTGTAGCTTTGTGTTTTTCTTTTTTTTAGGGATATTCAATTTCAACCAAATGTTCATATGTTTAGTCGATATTTAGGTATTTCTCTTCTGTGAGATTCCATCAATATCTTGTGTCTGTTATTTCGTCTTGCCCTCCTCTCTTTCCCCCTCACTCTGGTTCACAGCCATCGTAAAGTCTTTATGGGGTGATGAAGCCCTCTTGGCGCTCAGAGCACCAAAGTAAGGGGAGGGACATCCAGTATATAAAGTCTTCTCCCTCTGGAGCCGTAAGCATCAGGAAACATTCCAGATAGGCTCATCAACTGAAGGCAAAACAACAGTAAAAACATAACCGATACTGTGATCAAAAGATGCTGCTGGGTCATTCTCGCTTCTCTCTTTCTGTGTTTCCAACATTCGATTGCTTCCACTCTCACCTACTACACCCGTGTGTCTCTCTCTCTCGCTCTGTCTGCAACTCTCTCACCCTTCTCTTCCCTTCTGAAACGTCAATACATCTGGGGAACTACATTTACTATGCTCTTGATGTAATCTCCCACTCTCTCCATTGCCTGTCTGCGCCCCACCCCCCACCCCCCACCCCTCCCACACTCATGAATGGTTGGATGGGTAGGGCGGGGCGGGGTAAACAGGGGATTGTGGGTAATAGCTAGGGGCAGGCAGGCGTAGGGCTGGTGGATAAAAGGTGATGGAGTGCTGGTGGATGGAAGATGAATCAAAAGAACCGTTTAATGGGAGAGAGGAGAGGAGTGGAAACGAGGGCAGGAGGACACGAGGATATGAGGACAAGAGGACAGGAGGACAGGAGGGCGGAGTGTTCAGGAGAGCAGGAGAGAGGACAAGGAGGAAGGAAGTGAGAGTGGAGAGATGAGAAAAGGCTTGAGGAAAAGGGCAGGAGAGGGAGGGGAGAGGAGGGGAGAGGAGAGAGAGGAGGAGAGAGGAGGAGAGAGAGGAGAGAGGAGGGGAGAGGGGGAGAGAGGAGGGGAGAGGAGGGGAGAGGAGGGGAGAGGAGGAGAGAGGAGGGGAGAGGGGGAGAGAGGAGGGGAGAGGAGGGAGAGAGGAGGGGAGAGGAGGAGAGAGGAGGGGAGAGGAGGGGAGAGGAGGAGAGAGGAGGGGAGAGGGCGATTGTGTTCAGAAGGCAGGAAGGCTGTGAGACACGATAGAGGTCATGAGAAGACCAGGGTGGAAGAAGGAGCTAGGAGCTGGCTGGCTGCAGTCTGACTCACTCCGTCTTCAAGATGGTCGCTGTCCATGTGCAAAGGAGGACAGAATGAGACGTTTGTGTGTTTGGGGTTCTGAGTGTGTGTGCTTGTGTGTTAAAATGCTCTGGGTCCGGTGCTGCTCACTGAGATCAACATAGGGAATGTGTTACTGCTCATGCTCTGCATTCCCAGAGGAAGAGGAAAAGCTCAACCCCTTTTAACCTTTCTCTATTCTCTCTGTCTCTGTGTCTTTCTCTGTGTCTGTTGATCTAGCTCTGTATCTGTGTGTCTGTCTCTCTTTCTCTAGCTGTGTGTGTGTGTGTGTGTGTGTGTGTGTGTGTGTGTGTGTGTGTGTCTGTCTGTCTGTCTGTCTGTCTGTCTGTCTGTCTGTCAGCCTTTCTGTCTGTCTGTCTGTCTGTCTGTCTGTCTGTCTGTCTGTCTGTCTGTCTGTCTGTCTGTCTGTCTGTCTGTCTGTCTGTCTGTCTGTCCGTGTGTCTCTGTTTTTCCTTCTCAGCTGGACACACTTTGAACCCTCTTGTTCTCTACACACACACACACACACAGACAGAGACACACGCACAGACACGCGCACAGACACACGCACATACAGATACACGCACAAACAGATTCTTTCATATGGACCTTGTTTACATCCTGGAAGCTTGCTCTCACAATGCATTCCTCCAGACAGACAGACAGACAGGCAGGCACACACGCGCACACACACACACGCGCACACACACACACACACGCGCACACACACACACACACACACACACACACACACACACACACACACACACACACACACACGCACGCACGCACGCACACACACACACACACACACACACACACACACACACATATACATATACACACACACACACACACACACACACACACACACACACACACACACACACACACACACACACACACACACACACACACACACACACACACACACAGCTAAGGCTAGTTCTCATATTACTAATTTTAACAGATTCACCCTGAATGCTTTTGGTT
>NC_082397.1:22199184-22209184 GCF_031168955.1 Gadus macrocephalus
TCATCAACATATTATTAATTATAATCATCAACACACTTCTGTAGCGTGGGGCAGAGCTATAGAGAGAGAGAGTTGCGACACGCTATGATCTCGCCGACAGGGTGGTCACGTGGTTGTCACGTGGTTCATGTAAGCCTCAATAGTTCCAAACACGCCGCGATTTCAATGTTATTCTATGGGACGACAGCAGAGATTTCAATATTAAATGGTAAATATGTATGAAAAAATCACATACAAGTATTTGTCTGACTGTTATTGCATTATTGCATATTTGTAAATGTCAGTTTTACATTTAGAGCGGTAGGGGGGCAACTGAAAGCTATCTATAAGTACTATTACTTAGATACGTTTTTAAGTTTTGGAGGGAAAGCTTCACGTTCGTGTTAGCATACTGGCCTAACCTTAACTTTTACCTTAGATCTGTGTTGAAATCAAAGTATTCAAGATGTTCTACCATGATCATTTAAAGATATAAGCCACACAAAGTATCAAATATATTAAAGAATAACAACTCATTACGCTTGGATGAATGAAATTGTAATTTTTTTTATTAAACAATTAGTGTGACAAGAACAAGTGATTGCGATTGTGTGAACAGATTCAACAATGGACACAGCAGGGAACACTATATACTTAGGGCAAACCATTAACATATAACGTTGCAAATATACTATACTTTATGCCGTTATAATACGTAGAATAGCCCTGAGCAAATTCAAAATGGGTTTAGGAGGGAGGATCCTCGTTTGGTCATGAACTCTGACCTCTAACCTATTCTCAAAAGTCGGGGCATAAGTGGTTGAGGAACAGTTGTTACCCGCTCTGTGATCTTCAATGGTGTCAGGGTTCATTGGTTACAACTAACATTTTATAGATAAATGGTCATACCATGGTTGGCTGTGCAGCATTTGGATGCCCCAATCGGTCCGAGAAGGGTTATCACATGTACGGCTTCCCCAAGGACCAAGAGCGCAGGGAGAAATGGATGGCAATGGTCAGCCGTCAAAACTTATTGACAGTCAGCAACAATCAAAAACGATGTAACGTAATGTTCGGATCACTTGCTAGCATTTCAAAGGGCATAATAATTCTAAGTGTAGAGAATTATGACTTTCCAATGATATTTGAAGTGCAATGGAAACTGATCTTACAAGCCTACCTACAGGTACACTTTGAAAATGACCGATTCAAAGCCACAAAAGTAGATAGGAGGTTGAAGTTGAGGCCCGATGCAGGCCCAACAGTTTTCATCCATCGCCCTAAACCGAAGAGGAGGAAACCCCCTTCTGTGAGGGTGCCTCCGGAACCAAGTGCAACGGACCACACATATTGCACCAAATTAAACTTCGGTATGATCCATGCAGCTAACAATATTCCCCATTTCATGTAATTCAAGGATAGACTACACTCCTAATGAGATTACATAATTCATATTTGTACATTCAGTTTAAAAAACAACCAGAAGGCAGGGATTCTCTGAGGATTTGCACACAATGTAGATAATCGACACATTTCTACCCAATTAACAATTGCCGGTAGATCCATTTATAAATTGTATTGGTTTCTGATTGTGGCAGATGATTTCATTCACATTACAGAAATGTTTTGCTTTAATTCATTTTATTACATTGGAGATGACAGTAGTTGCAAATGCAAAGGCAAAATACATATAACAGCAACATTACCTTGTAATTGTTACAGAGATTGAGGGAGAAATTGAGGTGGATTTCAAGAGCGTTGAAAAGGACATCACAGGAGACGGAGAGAGCAATCAAGAGGTTACATTGCCAGGGGCAGTTGATCCAGGGGCAGGTGATCCAGGGATTTGTGTGCCGAGGGCCAGTCAGTCAGGGGTCAACAGTGAAGGTATAACTTTTGCCAGGGCCAGCTGCTCCAGGGACCAGACTGCCAGGGACTGATGGGGCGACTGTGGAGGACCTAATAAGGCAACTAGAAAAGGAAAAATTAATGAGAAGGAGAGCAGAGAGGGCTATTGCAAAACAAAAAAGAATCAATTTGGCACTAAGAAAGATAATCAATTTGGCACTAAGAAAGAGAAACAATTCAGTCAACAAGAAGTTAAAACGAAAAAGCCATACAGGTTAAATTGACCGCCCATCATAATCAGCATTGTTGAATCGGCGGCATCTGTAGGGCTTCATGTGCTGAACATCACCCTTTCCAGGATATAATTAAACAAACACTGTTATTTCTACTAGCTATCGCATCATAAAACCCGTCCTTAAATCAACCTAAATTATCCTAGTAATCCAACATAAATAACTAACTAAATAAAAGTTAGATTCACTAGTACTGAACTTTGTAATTGTTGGTGTAGATACCATCACATTGTGCATTCGAGCTAACAAACTAGCAGGCAATCGGTCGTCTACCAAGATAAAAATATATATAATTACGCTGTGCATATACAAATAAATATCAATATATGCATCATAAAGGTCCTGATACAATATAGACAGTTGACAATTCAAAAGAGGTAGCTATTTAATCAATTTACCCCCGGAGATACCTTCACAGATGGTGAAATCGAGCTAACAAACTAGCCAGCAATCGTTCGTCAACCAAGATAAATATATATATAATTACGCTGTGCATTTACAAATAAAGATCAGTATATGCATCATAAAGGGCCTCTGATACAATATAGACAGTTGACAATTCAAAAGAGGTAGCTATTTAATCAATTTACCTCAGAAGTTACTCGGCGGCCAGCAATGGAAATGAACGGTCTCCTACGCCGTAAAATGGTTGTTTGGAACTATTCGAGGCTCCATACCCCGGAAGTAGGCGCTACAACGGAGTCCAATGGAAGTGTCGCAACTCTCTCTCTCTATAGCTCTGGCGTGGGGGAAGTGGGGACGAGAAAGAGGAGACGGACAGACAGACGGATAGACAGACGGATAGACAGAATTATAGAAAGTCACAGCGTCATCTCTTCTGCTGTTCTGGACTTATAACGCCCTGTTATGTGTCATGGCTCTACTGAAAGATACAAAACAATCTCTTTCTGTGACACACATACACACTCATTCACTCCTACACTCACTCACTCACTCACTCACTCACACACACACTCACTCACTCACTCACTCACTCACTCACTCACTCACTCACTCACTCACTCACTCACTCACTCACTCACTCACTCACTCACTCACTCACTCACTCACTCACTCACTCACTCACTCACTCACTCACTCACCCACTCACTTCACACAGCAAGGAGTGTGCATAAGCGATACACATTAATGACACTATTGTCTTTCTTGTCTTTAAAAAATATGCAGAAATGTACAATGCATCCCAATTTTCTCAGCTAAATTTATGGAAATCTTTCGGCATATTTCCATACATGGAAAAGTGTAGTCTAGACTTATCTATGATAATGTGTTATGTGACATTTCGTGAACACGTGTTTTCCATCCAGTAGTACCAGTTGAAGTGTCCAAAAGAGGCCCAGAAATTTGGTCACACTTCAGACCCTTTGTGTGTTTGTGTGTGTGTGTGTGTGTGTGTGTGTGTGTGTGTGTGTGTGTGTGTGTGTGCGTGCGTGCGTGCGTGCGTGCGTGCGTGCGTGCGTGCGTGCGTGTGTGTGTGTGTGTGTGTGTGTGTGTGTGTGCGTGGCACATGTGTGCGCCGTGCATGCGTTGGTGTGTGCAATTTGCACGCAAGCGCACATGCACACACTCTAATGTGGCTCTCAATAACTGGGTTAAATGAGTTCAAGCGCATCTAGTGGACTAGGTTGCGTACTGTAGCTAATTATGCAGCCGCCAGAAACACTACAGACAAAACAGTACGAGGAGGGTGGAGAATGATGAACAAGAGAGCCAGGGAAAGCTATGTTAAAACACACACACACCCTTGACACACAAACACACGTCACATACCCAAGCATATGCTTGCGCACACACACTGGACAGAGACATGGTTGGCTTACCGTAAACGCAAGGTGGCGGTGACTCAGTATGTATGTGTGTGTGGGCGTGTGTGTGTGTGTGTGTGTGTGTGTGTGTGTGTGTGTGTGTGTGGGAGGAGTGGTTGAAGATGTGAGGGTGTGAGGGAGGAGTGTGTCCAGTGTTGCCAAGCCTCTGAGGCTGCATTGTAACTAACATCTGGATCAGGGAGGAGCCGGTTTGTGTGTGTGTGTGTGTGTGTGTGTGTGTGTGTGTGTGTGTGTGTGTGTGTGTTTCTATAAAAAAGAAAGGAGGGAAAGTGGAGATTTTTCCACACATTCGGGTCCATCTCACAGCCAGTGAAACACACAGCTGGACATACAGCTAATCTTAACACAGCCCATTGGACACACACACACACGCGCAGGCACACACACACACACACACAAACACACTTTCACAAACTATTTCATGATGACAAAAGCATCAACCCGGGAACACGTTGAACGTTTACAAAAAGGATGAGTGATTGAACAGGAACTGTTTATCTATTGAAGTCAGCCAGATGTCAAACCCCTATGTTGTGTCCTTCTGAAATTCAAATGTGGAGAGAGAGCTGGAATGTAAGAAGAAATAGTATACAAGATAAGTGAGATAGGGAGAGACTGAGACAAAGAGACCACTACCAAAATATAACCATCCTTCCTCTTGTTATCTCTTTCGTTAACACACACACACACACACACATAAACACACACATTCCCTCCATACAATGATGGATTGGCTTGGCTCTGATTGGCTGAGCTGCCCCAGTATTTGTATAGTCTGTGCGCACTCTTGTTTATAACTGCCGCAGTGCTTTTGTGTAATCTGATTTTCTCAAGAAACGTTGCTCCAGTTTATTAATAGTTTCCATTTTTTACGTTGAAGATGTTTCGTACCACATTTTTTTGTCCGTCTCAAGATTATCTCTTGTCCCTCTGGTCGCCTCTATCGCTATCTCCCTCTCTGTATCTCTCTCTGCCTCTATCTTTATCTCTCTCGGCCTCTTATCTCTCTCTCTCCCTCTCTCTCTCTGCCTGCAGATGGCTCTGTGTTCTGTTGGGCGAGGTCGTGTTGCTCTTTGGCTTCATGTTGCGTCATGTTGCGAGTATAGGGATGTAACGGTATATTTTTTTACCTCACGGTTATTGAGGCGAAAATTATCACGGTTTCGGTATTATCGCGGTATTTTTAAATACCCAAAATATGCCCCTACTTCACACTTAGTCCTCTTAGAAGGTAGGCATGGGCAACGATCGTCGAATAGTCGGAGTCAAGTAGAATATCGAATAGTGAATGTGACTATTGTTATTTATTACACGGCTCTTCTCAATGCTGTTGAATTGCTGTTCACTTGCATGGGCCTTCACAACTTCCGGTGGTGAATAATCTTTTGATAATTGGCCTGGTGCACAAGATGGCGTCTCTTAACTTCCGGGTTTTCCGTGGTTTGGCACGACTGTTTCCGGTTGTAGTGGAGAAGCAGTAACATTCCATCTCAGATGTACTTTACAATTTGTAGAAGGTTACGCTAGATGAATCCTTTTATTAATTGGTAGCACAAAATAAATGTACTTTCTACACCATGAATTAAAATCTTGTAGATATATCTGTATAGAGAGATTTAGAGATAGATAGATTTAGATATATAGTTTGGTTTGTTGTTATAATTATATTATTTAATTATATTTCTATTCTAGTTATTGTCATAACTTCATAACTTTTTATATACTCAGTGAATATTGAATAGTATTTATGCAAGAAATGCACAACCTTATTCGAAGGCTGATGGATGTCTTCAGCGCTATCGTCTCCTCCTTCCGCCATGATACCAACTGAATCAAAACTTAAAAACATTATGTTGTAGGCTACACAGTGCGCCTGCGCGGCAACTTCAGGAGACTGGGATGAAGCGCTGGGAAGGCGTTCTCTATCATTATAAAATCGCTATTGTAATATAATATAAAAAAAGTTTTGTTTCCCTCAGTCTAACCAAGTCTTCCCTTGGCCCAGCTTTCCTGATCTTATTTTCTCCCGAGAATTATTTCTCCCATAAAGACTCGATCACTGATAAGTATGAACAGGATTTATTTAAATAACGACATGGGAATATTTTGCATGGTAAATCTTTGGCATGAGCCCCGTCACTGATCCAGGGTGACGTGCGGACTCGGCGTATCCTGCCAGGACTAGCAGGGGCGGAGCCTTCCCCTGGACAAGTAGACTGAGGCCGACCTGGTGGTGGTGGGGTGGATGGAGGTGCGTCGAACGAAGACCTGAGCAGCAAAGACATATGTTAGACTACTCTTTATAGAGCAGGTGTAGGCAGGTGATTGGTAGCTGGTGATTGGTGATTGGCGGCCAGCCGCGCGTGATTTGAGTCCTCCTGGTAGAACTACCAGCAAGCTTAACATTTCTCCCATAAAGACTCGATCACTGATAAGTATGAACAGGATTTATTTAAATAACGACATGGGAATATTTTGCATGGTAAATCTTTGGCATGAGCCCCGTCACTGATCCAGGGTGACGTGCGGACTCGGCGTATCCTGCCAGGACTAGCAGGGGCGGAGCCTTCCCCAAAAGAGAGGACGTAGGCCTACGCCGGAAATAGGTGATAACTCGGCATGTCCTGCCGGGACTGGCAGGGGCGGAGCCGACCCCAAAAATAGAATAGCGAAAGGGGGTAATGAGACCATACATACCTGCGTAGAAGAAGTGGACAAGGATCTATACTGCTTCTGGAAGATAAAAGGCATACCCAATATACGACATATTAAGAGCCAATCATACATACCGTAAAACGATAAGCTTAAAACCGTCAGCGAGATCGATGAATCACGTAAAAGCAGTTGACATGAAATGAAACGAGATCAATTAAAATTTAGAGCACTCTGCAGCTGTTACGCAGCGAGCCACGAGTGCTTTCGTGCTGTACCAACTGCCGTGGTCGATTCACTCTCCGGGGTCGCTGCGTGACCTGAGTGCTTTCGCGTTGAACCACCGACGTGGTCAACGAACTCACGAGTGCCCTTGATGTGCCACCGACGTGGTCACGCACTCACCGGTGTTGTTGCAGCAAGTAGCCTATTGTGAACTTCTATGTTGAACACCGACGTGGTCAACGAAATCACGAGTGCCCTTGATGTGCCACCGACGTGGTCACGCACTCACCGGTGTTGCTGCAGCAAATATTGTGTACTTCCGTGTTGAACACCGACGTGTTCAATGAACTCTGAGTGCCCTGCACTTGAGTGTTTGATATTATGCCACCGACGTGGTAATTAAATTTGCATGTGCCCGAGTTGTGCCCACCGACGTGGTCAACGCACTACCAGGGTTGCTGCAGCGAACGTGGAGTTCTGTGTTGTACCGCACCGACGTGCGCAACGAACTCACGAGTGCTTGAGTTGTTCCCACCGACGTGGGCAACGCACTCACCGGGGTTGCTGCAACGAACTAGAGTTCTGAGTTGTACCGCACCGACGTGCGCAACGAACTCACGAGTGCTTTAGTTGTTCCCACCGACGTGAGCAACGCACTCACCGGGGTTACTGCAGTCAAACCATGAGTATTAGATAACGTGCCACCGACGTGGTCATACTCACGAGTGCCCGAGTTGTTACCACCGACGTGGTCAACGCACTCACCGGGGTTGCCGCTGCAACCTTGAGTTTTATTTTCCTATTTACGCCACTGACGTGACAGCGAACTCAAGAGTGTTTTCTAGATGATCCACCGACGTGGTCACACTCGCCGGGGTTGCTGCAGGTTAACCTGAGTTATGAAACCGAATTTTGCTTTATGAATTTAGTACCTGATAACCACCACCGCCGGTAGTTGCAAATAGTGTTGCTTTTGGCAATGAAAATTATGACTAAGTCGTCATCAACAAACCTTTATCACGTGAGAAAAACGAGACTGGACGCAACGTGGATGCTGGGCATGTGACAATAGCAGTGATTAAATGCATAGTACAATATAGTTGGCGAATAAACCAAGACTAAAAAGTGTTGTACGAAAATAAGACTGCTAAAATGTCTCTTCATTTTCGTTGACCTAAACTAGGCGATAAAGACTTATACATTTTGTTCGACTGGAACTTCAACTGTTCCAGACATAACATCAATTTTCAACCATTTACCTTATTTAACAAAACTACGCACTTGTAACTTCGATAATATCTAAATGGAAATACGATAACACTGGAAAGAGTATGAATGTAACCAAAACTAATCAAAACTAAAATGACAGCTTGACACAAGACTAGACCAACACTAGAAAGGAAACAGGCCACCAAAAACAGCTATGGTTGCAAACATGTAAAACCTGTCTTAACCGACGTTAGAGAGCATCGTGTGCGCTTGAAGAAAGAACCTTGAATTCGACCGGATGTAGGACGTCGAGTTCTGTGTTGTACCGCACAGACGTGTGCAACGAACTCACGACTAGTGCCTGAGTTGTGCCCCAGTTGTGCGTTGACGTGGTCAACGCACTCACCGGGGTTACTGCAGCGAACCGAGTTTTATTTTTTCCATGATATACCACCAACGTGACACCAAACTCAAAGAGTGTTTACTAGATGATCCACCGACGTGGTCGAACTTGCCGCAGGTTAACCTTGAGTTATATAGCCGAATTTTGCTTGATGAGTTTAGTACCTGATAACCACCACCACCAGTAGTTGCAAATAGTGTTGCTTTTGACACCGAAAATTATGACTAAATGTCGTCATCGACAAACCTTTATCGCGTGAGGAAAACAATGCTGGTCATATGACAATAACTATAATTAAATGCGTAGTGCGATGTTGTTGGCGAATACAAACGAGACTGAAAGTGTTTTACAAAGTAAGACTGCTAAAATGTCTTCATTTCCGTTGACCTAAACTAGGTGATAAACTGTAATAACGTTTTGTCCAAACGGAACTTCAACTGTTTAAGACATAACATCAATTTTCGACCGTTTACCTTATTTAACAAATCTACGCACTTTTATCTTTGATAATACCTAAACGGAATTTCAATATGTTGCATATTCTTGAAGAAAGTTGTCCAATCCCGGGATGCTTTTAACTGACTTCATTTATTATAAAGTCGGCATGTTTCGGTATGGTAACTGAAGCTTAACGGAGGGAATTGTATCTAACGCGTGTGAGAGGAAAATACCGTGATCTACTTCGAGCCCCCGGGCTTAGGCCCGGGGTGGCTCTCTGGCCTCTCGAGTTCGAAACCACCCGCTAGAGAGGACGTCAAGTGGGCGTGGCCTAGTGGGCGTGGCCGGGGTGACGTAAAGGCTTCGGCTCCTTCTGTGGTGGAGCAGCCTTCAATAAGGTCTTGCTCCCCTTGTGGCTATGTGAGGGAAAATGCAGCTCCTTAAAATACTTATCACATATCACTAGAAAGAGTATGAACGTGTCTAAACTAATAAAAACAAAAGTGACACCTTGACACAAAGACTAAAACTAGAATGGAAACAGGCCGCCAAAAACAGCTGTAGTAGCAAACGTGATAAACCTGCCTTAACCGACGTTAGAGCATCGTGTGCGCTTGAAGGAAGAACCATGAATTCGACCGGATGTAGGATTCGTAAGCTGTGGAAGACCGCCTTCCCAGCCGTTTGATAGACGCGACCGGCAACCCTTGTTCAGCGGCTGTGGTTGCCGCTCCAATCCGGAAGTGGCCAATGTAGGGGGGAGATGGTGGGCCGCACCCTTCTACCACCGTCGCGAGATTGACTCTGAACCACCCTTTAGTCATTGGCAGGCCGCAAAAAAACAGGTGATTCGGGGACGTGCGTTGCCGAAGCTTCAGATAAAGGAACATGGAAGCGTAAGGACAGAGAGTTGTTGATTCTTGAAATGATAATAGTAACAGCTGCTCCTAGGCTATCGCTTTTAGATGAAAAATGCCTTGCAGAGAAGGTGACATCAGCGAAAGTCAGGCCCCGTGTAGGGGAAAAAGTCTGAGTAGGAGACGTGTACGCATAAACCCAACGCATAAACCCGCGAACGCATAAACCCGTAGAACACATGAACCCGT
>NC_082397.1:22239652-22242152 GCF_031168955.1 Gadus macrocephalus
AGAAATGTTTGAAATTACGGAATATAGCAGAAATACATTTCAATCAGGGTACATTAATTAACCATTCATTAACATTAGTTTATGCGGTAAAAGGTTTTATTATAAACCATAAGTATAGGGGCTAGGGTAAGTGTCCTAACCATAGCCTTATATTATAATGTATACATTCATCGATTAGTTAACATGAACACCGTCAGTAAACATGAACACCGTCAGTAAACATGAACACCGTCAGTAAACATGAACACCGTCAGCAAACATCAACACCGTCAGTAAACATGAACACCGTCAGTAAACATGAACACGTCAGTAAACATGAACACCGTTAGTAAACATGAACACCGTCAGTAAGCATCAACACCGTCAGTAAACATCAACACCGTCAGTAAACATCAACACCGTCAGTAAGCATCAACACCGTCAGTAAACATTCAACACCGTCAGTAGACATCAACACCGTCAGTAAACATGAACACCGCCAGTAAGCATCAACACCGTCAGTAAACATCAACACCGTCAGTAAACATGAACACCGTCAGTAAACATCAACACGTCAGTAAACATCAACACGTCAGTAAACATGAACACCGTCAGTAAACATGAACACCGTCAGTAAACATGAACACGTCAGTCAACATCAATACCGTCAGTAAACATCAACACTGTCAGTAAACATCAACACCGTCAGCAAACATCAACACGTCAGTAAGCATCAACACCGTCAGTAAACATGAACACCGTGAGTAGACATCAACACCGTCAGTAAGCATCAACACCGTCAGTAAACATGAACACCGTCAGCAAACATCAACACCGTCACCAAACATCAACACCGTCAGTAAACATCAACACCGTCAGTAAACATGAACACCGTCAGCAAACATCAACACCGTCAGCAAACATCAACACCGTCAGCAAACATCAACACCGTCAGTAAACATCAACACCGTCAGTAAACATGAACACCGTCAGTAAACATGAACACCGTCAGCAAACATGAACACCGTCAGTAAACATGAACACCGTCAGTAAACATGAACACCGTCAGTAAACATGAACACGTCAGTAAACATGAACACCGTCAGTAAACATGAACACCGTCAGTAAACATCAACACCGTCAGTAAACATGAACACCGTCAGAAAACATGAACACCGTCAGTAAACATCAACACCGTCAGCAAACATCAACACCGTCAGTAAACATCAACACCGTCAGTAAACATCAACACCGTCAGTAAACATCAACACCATCAGTAAACATCAACACCGTCAGTAAACATGAGTAAATGATTCCTTGACTATTAGTTAACTGTTAATTGACTGTAAGTTAATTGTTAGTTCATACTTATAACTGCAATAACCCATTTGAATTAATGCTTATAATTTGCCCTTATTGTAAGTACAATAAAAGGTAGCACATATTATATGAATTACAGTATGAATGCGATTCTGGTCAGGATGGGTTTTAATCAAACCTCCCTCCTCCGACTCGTTAGGATCATTACAGACCATGAAGCCTGACCAAAGTGCATAAACCCAAACCATGGAACAGCAAATGTCTCCTAAAATCGGTTTACTCCAATGCTATCATTTCCCTGATTCCCTAAATACTCACACAGCTGCGTGCGTGTATTTCTGCACACTCGCACAAAACGCAGACAAGACAAAGACGCCCGTCTCCTCCTGCGGATAAGCATACTGTTGCTATTTCTAATGTCTCGGCTCCGTCCTCACGTCTATTCTAATAATAATTTCCCCCGCTCCAGGACCAGCTTTTGTTCTGTGACGACTGCGACAGAGGCTACCACATGTACTGTCTGAGCCCCCCCATGTCTGAGCCACCCGAGGGTAGGTACTCCACGTTATCGTCAACCCCCCGGTAAACAACAGGGAGAGCTACACGCGTAACGCCGCCTATCTCTGTCATCAGCGGCCCTCTCCTCTGCTCCTGATTAAACTCCCACTGCTTTGTTTATTATTTTCCTGACCTGACATCGAGTCCCACAGACAATTGTTACAGCGAGCTGACACTATTCGATAATGTAAAAGTGTTGTCATGGAAACGAAGCGCACTTTGGCTGCGTTAGATTAGGAAAGATGGTTCCCGTTACCATGGGGAGGGAGTCACCATGGGCTGAACAATGCCCCTGTGCAGACGTGCCACGCACCACCCCGCGGCTCCATCGACGCGTGACGCTCACAGGCCGACTTTAGCACTGATTTGAATGCAGGTTTTTTTTTCACTGCGACGGAAAAACACAGCGGCAAGGCCGCAGAATTTCCTAAAAAAATATCCTCACATACCCCTCAGTAAGCATGGGCATAAACAGCTGACTGCAGGCACTCAATGGTTTTCTCCACAATGAGGCAGAATGCGAGCGCTCTTTGAAGAGAAAAAAGCTTACGAATTGCAATTAGACAGCATTACCAGGCGGATGTGTGATTAATGTTCAAATCCTGTGCTGGAATCCACTAGTTGTCAAATCCCTTTCCATCCG
>NC_082397.1:22244652-22357152 GCF_031168955.1 Gadus macrocephalus
ACATCACAGCTATGTGTGAGCAGGTGGAAAGAACCAAACAAAGAGGTACAAAGAGAAAGTCAACTCATACCAACTCTGAAATGATGGCCTCCATGAAATTCGAACTCCTTAAATCAAGTGCACTATGTGGTCACATTGGTTTACAACGTGCTCATGAAAGTGTGTGTACTTTGGAGAGTGTGCGTTTTTGAGGGAATGTGTGTGTGTGTGTGTGTGTGTGTGTGTGTGTGTGTGTGTGTGTGTGTGTGTGTGTGTGTGTGTGTGTGTGTGTGTGTGTGTGTGTGTGTGTGTGTGTGTGTGTGTGTGTGTGTGTGTATATGTGTGTGCGGGGTTGTGTTGTGTGTGGATTACCTCTTATGATTACGGGAAGGACAAAGATCGACGTAAACAGAACGCATTAAGGGATGATTCCCCAGATTTAGGTTCCTTCTCCCTCGCACCACCTGCGTGAAGCCCGGTATAGGTTGACTAACCAAGACTAACCCAGACCCGGCATTCCCTAAAACTCACCACGAAGAGCCGTCGGTCTCAACCAATGGAATTGTAAAACAATGTTATGACACCAAGGTACGTCCAATTCATCTTTCTGCTTTCATTAATATCTGAAACCAAACACAGATTTTACGACAGCAGACTTGTCAACATTTGTGGGACGTGAGTGAAGTAAGTACTCTGGTTTTTTGTTGGGGAGGATAATGACGATGGTGTCAGTGGTGTTGGTGTACGTCAGGATTGTAGAATGTTGGTGTATTTTAGTGTGTGTTAGAAATAAGCTGAAATCTAACATTATGAAGATAAGACGGCGGAGTCAAACTGTTTGTTTGTGACTGTACCTCCTGTGTAGGGTGTCGATGGGGTGCGCAGGGTTTGAGGATGGGGTGGATAGGGACTGCGGAGAGGGGTATGTGTGAACACAGTAAGAAGCCATGCAAAGGGAACCTCAAGCCGTCTGCTTCATGCAGATAGGAATAAATGAATGGCCAGAGAAGAGCTTGAGGTAGATCAGAAGAAGTCCCCCCCATTTAAAGACCATGATTCTGCCCGGTTCCCCCTGCCTCAACAGATGCTTTGGTTTTCTGGATGCTTGGAGGAGTGTGTATCTGGAACGTTCCTCATATAAACCAGGACATGTCTTCTCTTGTCAATTTTCGTGCTGTGATCTTGCTTGCACTTCATTTTTTTATTTAGCCGAAAAGGAGGACGAAATAATCCTTGATGGTACGTGTGTGTGTTTGCGTGTGTGTGTGTGTGTGTGTGTGTGTGTGTGTGTGTGTGTGTGTGTGTGTGTGTGTGTGTGTGTGTGTGTGTGCGTGTGTGTGTGTGTGTGTGTGTGTGTGTGTGTGTGTGTGTGCGCGTGCGTGCGTGTGTGTGTGTGTGTGTGTGTGTGTGTGTGTGTGTGTGTGTGTGTGTGTGTGTGTGTGTGCGTGCGTGTGTGTGTGTGTGTGTGTGTGTGTGTGTGTGTGTGTGTGTGTGTGTGTGTGTGTGTGTGTGTGTGTGTGTGTGTGAGCCTGGCCGCACTTTGTGATGTCTGAATCTCCCTCTTGTCAACATGGTGGTCAGTTATAAAGAACACTGGGAACAGGTTTTTCTTTTTTCATTTCACTTGTTACTTGCTACATTGAGAAGAAGATATTTATCATCATTATGATTTCTCCCCTGAGTTGTCTGTGTGTCTTGTCAAACGGGATGCGTTGAAATTCGGACTCTGACCGCGTTGCCGATTGAACTGCTGTCAGTCGTTCTCTGTGAATCCATCCAGTTTCCTCAACTTAACTGATACCTTCTCTCTGTTCTGCCCTCGGCTGTTTACTTTTCCATTAAACTGATGAAAAAAATAAGCCATAAGTGGCTGTTCCTTTTTTTTGTGCGTGTATCTATAGGTCTGTGTGTGTGTGTGTGTTTGTTTGTGTGTGAGTGTGTGTGTTTGTGTGTGTGTGCGTGTGTGTGTGTGTGTTTGCTGGGCATTTTTTTCTAGCCAGGTTGGAGTACAGTTGTTTAGTATTCTTGTTTATGCACACATTTGCAGCATCTGTACTGTGTTTGCTACAGTGAGACTCCTCTGGTTCTCAACCTACAAACTAACAATTTCCTCCTTTATTTTCAACACTTGAAACCTGTGACACAGCGCTACGCGTACCACACAGCCATTTACATTTACATTTTCCCTCTTTTTCTCCTCGATTGAGCACATTTAACTACCTTCTAAGCAGGTTCAAAGTCTCCTTTGAAGCCTCAAATAACTTCTCTTTCAAAAAGGATTTTGCGGAAACATTAAAGGCTTGGTATGGAATTCTCTTTTTTGGCCATTTTTGAAAAATTTCAAAATTACTTGAAATCCTCATCGTAACCCACTTACAGCCACTGAGTTAGAAGTACTTGCATGAAAATTAAACAAGTCAATCATCTGTGGAACGGGCGGGGCTCGAAAAACTCCAGCCAATGATTTCCAGACCCACGAGTGGCATTGGACAGTTAGTACGTCAATCAAACGGTCGTACTGCACTCCCCCGACCCGCGCAACCCCTTCGTGCACATACTCAAAGCACGTGTTCGCTCGATGATGTGCATGATTGCGCGTCCATGTACTTGGAATGGGAGGAGTCAGAGTCAGCGTTGAAGGAGAGGGGGTAGGACCATTTGAGTTGTGTATTTTCAAAATCTGCTGGTGTTATGCAAATCCCATACCCAACCTTTAAAGTCTAACTCTTTCCTTCCAGCTTTGAGAAGAGGCTCCAAAAAAAAATATTATTATTTGTATTTATTTTTTTAACTTAAAATGATAATAGCCTCCATCTTCCCCCAAATTGTTTTCTCTGATCAGTGTGGAATGGGATTTCCTCTGTGCTCAGGGTGAGGGAAGGAAGGTCTCTCTCCATGTGTGATCTGTGTGGAATACACCATTCAGCTAGTGTGGTGTGTTGGCCAGAGCGGGCAGAGCAGGCTACAGCTTCAGGTCCAGCTCGTAATGAACAATTCCCTTTTTTCCCTTTCCCAAGGTAGGCCTTTCGGAGTTTGAAACGCAGTGCACACATCCCCACTCCCTGGAGTGGAATAGGTATTTTTAACAATATGCTTCTGAAGTATTTCCATTCCCCATCCCCTGGCTTGAGTCCAACCCTAAAATCCCCCGAAATCTGGTGCTCCCCCATTCAAATACACAGCCCGCATGGATGCCCATGCGGCACACAAGAAAGCACACACATGTGCACATATGTGCACACACATATGTGCACACCAAGGTAAATACACACACATACACACACATATACAAACAGCCTACAGCCTTCAGATTCTATCAAGCTATTAGGCTGACCCTGTAACTCTGATATTTCCAAGGATCTGTGTGCTGCTTTAATAATAGTTGTCTGTGTTTGTGTGTGTGTGTGTGTGTGTGTGTGTGTGTGTGTGTGTGTGTGTGTGTGTGTGTGTGTGTGTGTGTGTGTGTGTGTGTGTGTGTGTGTGTGTGTGTGTATGAGCATGTGTTAGAAATTTTTATAGATTAAGCGTGCATCTACAGTATGTGTTTATGATTGTGCAAATAGATGTATTTGTGATATATTTATGTCTATGTGTGGTTTTGTGAGAATAATATTTCAGCTTACAATACAGTATAAGCTTGATTTATGCTTTGGCATGTGTGCATGTGTGCATATGTGTGTGTATGTATGTGTGTGTGTGTGTGTGTGTGTGTGTGTGTGTGTGTGTGTGTGTGTGTGTGTGTGTGTGTGTGTGTGTGTGTGTGTGTGTGTGTGTGTGTGTGTGTGTATGTGTGTGGGTGTGTGTGTGTGTGTGTGTGTGTGTGTGTGTGTGCGACTTCCCAGCCAATTACCACATCTCCCAGACAGACTGAGTCTGCCTGGGCTGTGCCAGCCAATCAGAGAGTGGCTGCGCACTGTTGGGCCAGAGGTGGTTGCCATGGTAACCATGGGGCCTGTTTGCATGGGAGCTGATGGAAGAGTGATGGATTACAGTAATGACATGGAGGTGGGATGGGGTGGGGCTGGAGGGGGGGGAGGGGGGGGGGTAAGGGAGCTGAGAGGGAGATATTGCAGGAGGTGAGAAGGAAATAAGTGAAAGAGAATAGAAATGTGGAGGGAGTGGGGCGTGTGGGAGGGGGGGCCAGACTCATACATAAAGATATTGGAAATGTAGGAGTGCATCTGAAATGAAGTGACTTCAAAAGCGTGGGGGAAAGAGAGCGATGGAGAACAGTAAGATGGTGGTGGAGGGGGGATATACGGGGTGAAACGGAGGGTTTTCTTTCTATTTAAAATCTTCATTCTAATTGTTATTATTTTTTAACTCTGTCTGGGGTGAGAGGTTTGCCTTGCATTCTGTCTGTCTGCGTCTGCGTCCGACTGCCAGTCCATCTGTCTCTCTGTCTGTTCGTCCGTCTGTTGGACTCCCCCGCCGTTTCACCGTTTAACAGTCTCTGTCTGTTTTTCCGTCTGTCTGTCTGTCTGCCTTTCTGTCTGTCTGTCTGTCTGTCTGTCTGTCTGTCTGTCTGTCTGTCTGTCTGTCTGTCTGTCTGTCTGTCTGTCTGTCTGTCTGTCTACCTGTTTGCCTATCTGTCTGGCTAGCTTTTTGGCTGCCTTTTCTGTCTGTGTGTCTGTCTGCCTGCCTGTCTGTCTGTCTGTCTGTCTGTCTGTCTGTCTGTCTGTCTGTCTGTCTGTCTGTCTGTCTGTCTGTCTGTCTGTCTGTCTGTCTGCCTGCCTGTCTGCCTGGCTGTATATTTCTCTGTCTGTCGGCCTGTTTGTCCGTCCTTGAAGTGCTGCCCCACCCCCCCTCCACAGCCGTTGGGGTGCGTGGGTGTGAGTGGTCGGTTGGTTGTGACGGAGCCACCCTCACCTTTTGTCTGCACACGGTGGCGGCGGGCAGCCCCCGAGTCCCTCCTGTCTCCCTCTCTCCAGCCCCCAGTCCTCCTGTCTCCCTCTCTCCCAGTCCTCCTGTCTCCCTCTCTCCCAGTCCCTCCTGTCTCCCTCTCTCCCAGTCCTCCTGTCTCCCTCTCTCCCAGTCCTCCTGTCTCCCTCTCTCCCAGTCCCTCCTGTCTCCCACTCCCTCTCTCCAGCCCCCCAGTCCCTCCTGTCTCCCACTCCCTCTCTCCAGCCCCCAGTCCCTCCTGTCTCCCACTCCCTCTCTCCAGCCCCCCAGTCCCTCCTGTCTCCCACTCCCTCTCTCCAGCCCCCAGTCCCTCCTGTCTCCCTCTCTCCAGCCCCCAGTCCCTCCTGTCTCCCACTCCCTCTCTCCAGCCCCCCTGTTCCGCCGCTCCTGTCCATGGGTTTTTGCCCCAGCACTTCAAAAATACGTTTTGACTTCATTGATTTCCTTACTTTCATGCAGTGATCCAATGGAACCCCGCTATCGACTAAGCAATGACCAATGCAGCTTCTGATGACCTAATCGACTTGTTTCCAAGTGGTTCGTAATGTGGGGATGGGCAATTGTGTCAATTGTGTTGCATTCATGGAGAATTATTCACAACTGGCCCAATTCTCCAAATCAGCATTCGCACACAATTCAAAATCGTTAAATGTATTTTAAATATCATTTGGCTCCATATTGCCTTTTGTGGATTGACCTACCTAACCAATCAGTAACTGGGATCAATTAGAATCAGGCCTACACAATGTGGTGTAGGCCTATCACCATGTTTATGTTGAATACTCTAGTCCAGCGCTTTGGTCTCAGCACCCAAAATGGAGGACCTGACAGCCAACAGAAAACTCTGAGCACACCGAAATGGGTGATAATTGTGTTTGGTTGAGAACCACGGACACCCTAAATTGTCTTTTGGGTCCAAAGAGGAGAAAGTGTAAGAAGCTCTGCTCCAGTCTAATAGATAGTAACTTCAGACAGGGGACAAAGGTGAACTCTATACGTCAAAGGGTACGTCAAATGGTACGTACAATGGTACCTTTAAGGGTTCTGTTCTTAATTCATCTCACGCCATTGAGATGTCTGAGCTAAAGGGGTCGGGATAATTATACTTTCTCTTTTATAAGGGACATATTATGAAAACAACACTTTTCCTGGGATTTGGGGTGTTGTTTTGGGTCTCTGGTGCTCCAACACGCATACAAACTTTTAAAAAATTCAGGGTGAGATATGCATTTCTGAATATACCCCGCCTACAGTTACCAAACGAGTCAGTTTCGGCGCCCCCTCCTACGTAGGAAGGGGGCACATTTGAATATTACCTCCCACTTCCCTACTCCCCTCCAATCAGAGCATAGCTAAGATTTTGTGGACCAGCGGACGAGCAGCTCTGGTGGGGGGAACTCGGCGGCAGCCCAGCTCCAGGAGTACAATCCCTTTCTCTGCCGGACTGCCTCCCCCCGCCGCAGCTGCCGGACTGCCGCAGAAGCTTCGGCAGCAGTCCGGAGGAGGATACATGGAGGAGAAAGGGATTGTACTCTCGGAGCTGAGCTGCCGGACTGCCGCCGAGCTACCCCCGCCAGACTTTTCAGCTCCCAGAGGACACCCACCGGAGCAGCCGGAAAGCTACGGCAGCAGTTCAGCTCCCGGAGTACATCGCCGGAGCTGCCGCCGGGCGGCCGAACGGCTTCGACGGCGGCAGTCCGGTAGCTCAGCTCCCGGAGTACAATCCCTTTCTCCTCCATGTCGCAGTTCATGGACTTCAGAGTCAAGGCCAAAGTTCCTTTCCCCCAATTCTTCTCAACCATGGCCGAGATATCCCCAACTACGAGACTTTACTTGTTGTGGAAGTGCCAGAGACGTCAGAGACAGTCTTTATGATTCATAATATCATCCGAGGCGCACATAGCTTTTGGCCGTGATATTAGATATAATATTATATAAATACCCATACATAATATTATTATTATTATATTATATTATATTATATTATATTATCTCATCTCATCTAATTTTCGTCCGCTTATCCGGGGTCGGGTCGCGGGGGGAGCAGCTCAAGCAGGGGGCCCCAGACTTCCCTTTCCCGGGCCACATTGACCAACTCTGACGGGGGGATCCCGAGGCGTTCCCAGGCCAGTGTTGAGATATAATCTCTCCACCTAGTCCTGGGTCTTCCCCGAGGTCTCCTCCCCACTGGACGTGCCTGAAACACCTCCCAAGGAAGGCGCCCAGTGGGCATCCTTACCAGATGCCCGAACCACCTCAGCTGACTCCTTTCTAAGTAAAGGAGCAGCGGCTCTAATCCGAGTTCCTCACGGATGGCTGAGCTTCTCACCCTATCCCTAAGGGAGACGCCAGCCACCCTTCTGAGAAAACTCATCTCGGCCGCTTGTACCCGCGATCTCGTCCTTTCGGTCATCACCCAGCCCTCATGACCATAGGTGAGGATAGGAACGAAGATCGACCGGTAGATCGAGAGCTTTGCCTTGCGGCTCAGCTCTCTTTTCGTTACAACGGTGCGGTAAAGCGAACGCAATACCGCCCCCGCTGCTCCGATTCTCCGGCCAATCTCACGCTCCATAGTACCCTCACTCGCGAACAAGACCCCGAGGTACTTGAACTCCTTCACTTGGGCTAAGGACTCATTTCCTACCCGGAGTAAGCAATCCACCGGTTTCCTGCTAAGAGTCATGGCCTCAGATTTAGCGGTGCTGATCCTCATCCCAGCCGCTTCACACTCGGCCGCCAGCCGATCCAGTGAGTGCTGAAGGTCACAGGCCGATGATCCAATGAGGACCACATCATCTGCAAAAAGCAGTGACGAGATCCTCAGACCACCGAACTGCAACCCCTCCCCACCACGACTACGCCTCGATATCCTGTCCATGTATATCACAAACAGGATTGGTGACAAGGCGCAGCCCTGGCGGAGACCAGCACCCACTGAGAACGAAACTGACTGGCTGCCGAGAACACGAACACAGCTCTCGCTTTGGGAGTACAAAGATTGGATGGCCCTGAGGATAGACCCCCTTACCCCATACTCCCGCAGCACCTCCCACAGTTTCTCCCGGGGGACCCGGTCATACGCCTTCTCCAGATCCACAAAACACATGTAGACCGGATGGGCATACTCCCAGGCCCCCTCCAGGATCCTTGCGAGAGTGAAGAGCTGGTCCGTAGTTCCACGTCCGGGGCGAAAACCGCATTGTTCCTCTTCAATCTGAGGTTCGACGATCGGCCGAACCCTCCTTTCCAGCACCTTGGAGTAGACTTTACCAGGGAGGCTGAGAAGTGTGATACCCCGGTAATTGGCACACACTCTCTGGTCCCCCTTTTTGAACAGGGGAACCACCACCCCGGTTTGCCACTCCTTTGGCACTGTACCCGACTCCCACGCGATGTTGAATAGGCGTGTCAACCATGACAGCCCCTCAACACCCAGAGCCTTTAGCATTTCTGGCTGGATCTCATCAATCCCTGGGGCTTTGCCACTGCGGAGATGTTTGACTACCTCAGTGACCTCCACCAGGGAAATTGACGACGAAACACCATCAACCTCGAGCTCTGCCTCCAACATAGAGGGCGTGTTATTCGGATTCAGGAGTTCCTCAAAGTGTTCCTTCCAACGTCCGACGACCTCCTCAGTTGAGGTCAACAGAGTTCCATCCTTACTGTACACAGCTTGGATGGTTCCCCGTTTCCCCCTCCTGAGGTGCCGGATAGTCTTCCAGAAACACTTTGGTGCCGACCGAAAGTCCTTCTCCATGGCCTCTCCGAACTTCTCCCACACCCGCTGCTTAGCCTCCGACACAGCAGCTGCTGCAGCCCTTCGAGCCTGTCGGTACCCTGCAACCGAGTCAGGAGTCCTCCTGGATAACATATCCCGGAAGGCCTCCTTCTTCAGTCGGACGGCTTCCCTGACCACCGGTGTCCACCACGGTGTCCGAGGGTTACCGCCCCTCTAGGAGCCTAAGACCCTGAGGCCACAGCTAGCCACCGCAGCTTCAGCAATGGAGGCTTTGAACACCGCCCACTCTGGCTCAATGCCCCCAACCTCCACAGGAATGCCAGAAAAGCTCCGCCGGAGGTGTGAGTTGAAGATACCTAGGACGGGGGCCTCCTCCAGACGTTCCCAGTTCACCCGCACTACTCGTTTGGGCTTACCAGGTCTATCCGGAAATTTCCCCCATTCCCTGATCCAACTCACAACCAGATGGTGGTCGGTTGACAGTTCCGCCCCTCTCTTTACCCGAGTGTCCAAAACATGCGGCCTCAGATCAGATGACACGATCACGAAATCGATCATCGATCTTCGGCCTAGGGTACTCTGGTACCAGGTACACTTATGAGCACCCTTATGTTCGAACATGGTGTTTGTTATGGATAATCCATGACTAGCACAGAAGTCCAATAACAAACGACCGCTCGGGTTTAGATCAGGGAGGCCGTTCCTCCCCACCACACCTCTCCAGGTGTCTCCATCGTTGCCCACGTGGGCGTGGAAGTCTCCCAGCAGAACTACGGAGTCCCCTACTGGAGCCCCATACAGGACTCCATTCAGGGTCTCCAAGAAGGCCGAGTACTCTGAGCTGCTGTTTGGTGCATACGCACAAACAACAGTCAGAGTTTTCCCCCCTACAACCCTTAGGCGCAGGGAGGCGACCCTCTCGCCTACCGGGGTAAACTCCAACACCGCGGCGCTCAGCCGGGGATTTATGAGTATCCCCACACCCGCCCGGCGCCTCACGCCCTCGGCAACTCCGGAGAAGAATAGAGTCCAACCCTTATCCAGGAGTACTGTACCAGAGCTGAGACTGTGCGTGGAGGTAAGCCCCACCAGATCTAACTGATAGCACTCCACCTCCCTCACAAGCTCCGGTTCCTTTCCCCACAGCGAGGTGACGTTCCACGTCCCCAGAGCCAGCTTCTGCCGCCCGGGTCTGGTCCGTCGAGACCCCTGACCTTCGCTGCCACCCATGTGGCTGCGCACCCGACCCCAACGGGTCTTCCCACAGGTGGTGGGCCCATGGGATGAAGAGAGGGGGGGCGCCACGTAATTTGCTCCGTGGCAAACCCGGCCACCAGGCGCTCGCCATCGAGCCCTCCGTCTGGGCCTGGCTCCAGACGGGGGCCCCGGGCTTCCTCCGGGCCGGGTCACATCTCCTCTTTTTCCGTTATTCATTGGAGTTTTTTGAACCATTCTTAGTCTGGCCCCTCACCAGGACGCAAAGTATTATATTATATTATATTATATTATATTATATTGATATAGAGCTCCAGGAGTCCGCAAACGGCAGCAATCCCTTCTCCTCCATGCTGTGGTTCAGTCTGACAGCTCATTGGTCAATGGGCAGCAGCTCATTTGCATTAAAGCTACAGACACCAGAAACAGCGCATTCTGAAGGGACAGAAACAGAGGGGAATAGCGGTAGGTGAGATCAGCTTAAAAAAAAAATATTCTGGAACTCAAATACTATGTTTACTTGTTGTGAAAACGCCATAATATGTCTCCTTTAATAAAAATATTTTTTTTTATGTTTCCCCTTTTAATTCAATTTGTGAAGCGAAACTTTTATTTGATTTGTTCTGGTGACGATGATCCAACGATATTTAATTCAGTAATTATTATTCAGTGAGTGTTCCCTGATTGATTCACATTTTCGTGGAACGTGTTCAGCGAGTGTAGCAAGCCTCAGCTGTGGATTTAGAATCACAATCTAACACTGCCCCCCAAAGGCCATCTTGGGCATTGTACACGTTAGGATTACAAAAGCATTATACAGCTAAAATTCCATATTTTTAATAATCGCCCCCTGAATAGACAAGATGCATAACGGGAAAATACATGCAAATGTAGCTGGTTTGAAAGTTATTTTTTTCTTGTTATAGGGCCAATATACACCTCTAATCGTTGTTTTCTCAGCGCCTTAGGTGGCTCGACCTCAAAGCAATATTTAATTTTAACCCTTATGGTGCACATGATTCCTTAAACCTGCGATTGGTTAAAAAGATGCTCTGTTCTGGTAATAATTGTATAAAATATTAATTTTCTATTAACTTAATTGATGGAAATATTCTCTTAGGCTTGAAAAGTACACTATTGCATTTTGGATTAATTAACAGTCCTATTAATATTTGAAATTATTTAATACGATTTATTCTTCATCGCACTACGAAAGCCAGTAGGTGTCCTAGCGTTGACAAATTAAATTAAAAAACGAACTGAATACCCTTTTCCTTTGCAAAAAGATTAATCGGGACCAAAATAAAATAATTACGAGATGAATGATTATACAATTCTCTCATTTGAACTAACCTAAAAACAAATCCGAGTTCACATACCTAAAACCATACCGCAGCAATACCTAGGCTACTGGATTATAATGATTGGAATGAAAATGATTATTCGGCTGTTTTTTTTTCCAGGTCATTTCCACCCGTAAACAAACCAGCGGTAAATGTTTCCACGCAGGTGTTGGCGCTGCGTGCGCTCTGTTCGCGGCGCGGAGATGAAGGGCTGCGGTCGGTAGATAGTGAGGAGGACGTTCACACAGAGGCTGACCAAGGAGCCCGGAGGCTGTTATCATGGGAAAGGGAGCCCCTGAACAGATGCTCTACCTGCTGCTGTTGCCCAATTCCAGAGTTCACTCCCGGTCGCCCTGTAAACACCACGCTCACTACAAGACTTCATCATGAAATTGAAATTGATATTCTATGCTGTAAAGAAATGGACCGCTGGCACTGCAGAAGCAATGTCCCGCAATATCATTAAACAGGCTGGCAGGGCCGGGCTCCATCTTACCAGTTCACTTTCTCCATGTCCACATCGAGGATATGTGGCCCTGACTTTACTAGCTGGTGAGAACAACATGGCGTCCTTGAGAATGTGTGTGAGGGAGTGCAAAGGAGCAGGTGATGGCGAGAGCGAAAGCAGGTGAAAGGCGAGTGGTTGTACTGTATATAAAAGACTGGATTTCCATTTCGGACCATAGTTTGGAAGGATCAACTTCAGGTAGGGCGGCAATCTGTCCTTCTCTCTCTCTCTCACACACACACACACACACACACACACACACACACACACACACACACACACACACACACACACACACACACACACACACACACACACATATACACATATGCAAACACACACACACACACACACACACACACACACACACACACACACACACACACACACACACACACACACACACACACACACACACACACACACACACACACACACACACACACACACACATATATACAAATACACAAATAATTAAATCTTTCTTTAAACATTTGGACAATAATGTGTTCATGTTATATAGCTTTATATGGAGAATAAACTGCTATTTGTTAACTCTGATATTATTATTTTTTGTATAATGTTGGCTTCTTAATCTTCATCCCACTTTTTTTTTAAACATCAAATAACATCAGATATGTAGAGCTTTTTCAGTTCCATTACTTTGAATTTGAACCATTGAGCTTCCTTCTATTGTAATGCATTAGTCTACTCTGTGCAACAGTAGGGCTTGATGTTTGATAGCAAGATGCAGACCCGAGGTCACCTAGTGGCTCTTCTGTCCCTCTTCTGCTGGGCAGGCGCTGATGTCGTGTCCCGCTTTGAGGTCAGTGCCTTCCTTCAGTCACAGTGTCTCTGCTTTGTGTGTGTGTGTGTGTGTGTGTGTGTGTGTGTGTGTGTGTGTGTGTGTGTGTGTGTGTGTGTGTGTGTGTGTGTGTGTGTGTGTGTGTGTGTGTGTGTGTGTGTGTGTGTGTGTGTGTGTGTGTGTGTGCATGGTATGGTGGGAAAGTGTAGTATTTGAGTGTTGTGCAAGTCTTAACTGGTCAATGGAGGAACGGCCGCGCAGAGGTTAGCACTACTCCCTCACAGAAGAAAAGTCCTTGGTTCAAAACCCACCAGGGGCCGGGACCTTTCTGTGGGGAGTTTGTACGCAATCCTCGTGTTCACCTGGGTTTCCTCCCATACAACAAACACACGCAAGTTAACACCCCTGCCCTGCCCATGAGCAAGGCAGGGGCGCTACACCTGGAGTTTGTCCCCGAGCAGCCCACTACCCCCCCTAGCAGCGTAGGATGTGATGATTGCTGAGAATGAATATCCCCTTTGGGATAAATGCAGAGGATAAATTAAAGGAACAACCTCCTGGGAGCTTTGTAAAATGTGACCACTGACCATGCTTTCTTGGTCAGTGTTCTATGAGTTGCCGGTGTCTTAGTCACAACATGTAAACCCAGTCAGCTTGAGTGTCAAAACGTTCATGTTGAATACATGTTTGACACCCCATGTTTGCAGACTGGCCAAGCGGGATCATTAGAAGACCCCCCCTATGAAGAGTGGCTTCAGAGCGGGGTCAGGCACGCTGCTCATGGCTGTTTTGTGTGCTCTCTCATTCAACTGAGTTAAATCAATCTACAAGGCTTTGTAATAAAAATAAGTTTCCAGTCTTTTACTCTTACAAAGTAAGACATTTCCACGACAGTGTGTGTGTGTGTGTGTGTGTGTGTGTGTGTGTGTGTGTGTGTGTGTGTGTGTGTGTGTGTGTGCAAGCGTTTCCTGCCTCTCATTATTTATTTAATAATATTATTTATATTTATTACTTATCTATCATGTTTTAACAGAAAGCACGATTTTTTTTCATAGCCTGCTTCCTGTTCACATCCATATACATATCCATGTATCCTGTTTAAACAAGTTTATATATTAACATTGACACACATTTCTGCTGCTTAGTATTCCTATTGCACATTAATATCTTTACTCTTGTTCAAAGGTATTCAGTTCCTGTCAACTTGCTGGCTTCTTTAATACCTGGATTTCCCTTCAGCGTTAATCATAAAGTTTTATCCTATCCTCTTCTAGGACGTGCCTGAATGCCTGGAATACTTCCACGAAGGCATGGTTCCTAAATGGGGGGCTAGCCCCCAAAATGTGGCCCACCTCTGCCAAAGGTTTGGCAACAGGTAACTTGTCTTGTGTTTCGGCCTATCATGTATTGTACGTCATATCCTCACCCCATCGCACGTCTGTACATCTTTCAGAGACGGCCTCCTCTCTTCTCTCAATGTCAACACCATGGACAAATAAATGCAATCTATGCATTTCTCAAAAGAATTAGCTCAAACTTCTGTCTGTCCACCTGTAGCAGACTGCACATGGTCAGGTGGACGAGGAGCCTTCTGTTTTCTTGTTCAAACAGCTGGCCTCTTCTCCTCTGCTTATACCACCACTACTGCTGCAGACGTTCTGAATAATTTTACGTGTGTGTATTGTCGTCGTGATGTCTTCCTACCTTTATGGCATTTCTCAACATCCTTAACCCTCATAGGGTGTTCGTGTTTTTGTTACACAGGAGGTGCTGCTGGGTCTGGTGGACCCATTGCCTTTTAATTCAACATACTCAAGCTTTTTTTTTTAAATACTCACCAGATGGTTACTTCATCCCAATTGCAAGTAATATAAACAACACATATAAATTTGTTCACTTTACCTTTGTTAAATCACATTTATGAATAGAGGTGCCACTCGTTTTTGTTTCTTTTTGCATTAAAATGCAACAAAATAAGGAAATGCCTCATAAAACAGGCATAACTCATGGGAAATAATCAACATCATTAGAAATTGAAACATACTCAATAACATCTGTCTGAACAACACATTAAAGCCTTTGAACACGGCCATTATACGTATATCAGACTATACCACACATGAGGGGCAGAGTCTCACTGTGTGTATTGCATATGTATTTTTTGCACTGGTTGCATGTATATTGTGTTTTTCTGTCCATCATGGGTCCACACACTTCACAGCGTTTCTTTTTGGCTGACGGGCTGGTCCGCTGCTTGCGGGTTGTTCCTGGGGCTGGCTGCTTGCGGGTTGTTCCTGGGCCTGGCTGCTCGCGGGTTGTTCCTGGGGCTGGCTGCTCGTGGGTTGTTCCTGGGGCTGGCTGCTTGCGGGTTGTTCCTGGGGCTGGCTGCTTGCGGGTTGGTCCTGGGGTTGGCTGCTCGCGGGTTGGTCCTGGGGTTGGCTGCTCGCGGGCTGGTCCTGGCTGCTCACGGGATGGTCCTGGGGCTGGCTGCTTGCGGGTTGTTCCTGGGGCTGGCTGCTTGCGGGTTGGTCCTGGGGTTGGCTGCTCGCGGGTTGGTCCTGGGGTTGGCTGCTCGCGGGCTGGTCCTGGCTGCCCACGGGATGGTCCTGGGGCTGGCTGCTTGCGGGCTGGTCCTGCCTGCACACGGGATGGTCCTGGGGCTTGCTGCTCGCAGGCTTGTCCTGGCTGCTGAAGGGCTAGTCCTGAGGCTCTTTTACGTTTCGGAGCTGGCTGATGCTCATCCTCCTCTGAAATGTTATCCTCACTTTCCGAAACTATTTCCTCTGCATCACCATCAAAACCCTCTGTCTCTTCAAATATCAGCTGTAAGGCAGTCTGAACAGAGAATTGCTTTGCCATCTTGATCAGTTGTGGTATGGAACCACGCTGACAGAGCTTTTTATAGTGTCAGGTCCCCAAGCTTGATAGTGTTGGGTGCTCCAATTTTGCAACCTTGTGCGGGAACAGTGAGTGCACACTGTGGGTGCTCACACCAAGGGCCCATTCACCTGCTTTACTCTTTCCCCCTCTCTCTTTCCCCCTCTCTCTCACACACACACACACACAATGAGCCAAAGCCAATGAATCTTAGTTCAAAATAATAATTATTTGTATCACTTTTATAAAGCTAAAAACTGAAAACGGGTCCAACAGACCCGAACACCTTATAGAGGATTAACTCTTATGTTTCCCTGAAGGACATCTTCCTATCCCTACTGAGTTTAACTTCCCTTATTGAGGGCCCAGTTCAAGACTTTCCTACAAACAGAAGCCCATCAAGTCCTGAGAAACTTCAGTAGTGATAAAGGGAAATGAAAGGAACAACATTGAGATCCTGGTTCATGTTCCCTCGCTGTCTTCTGCGTGCCAACAGGTACCACTTTGCTACGCTGTATGACACCCACCACCGGATCGCAGTGTACTCGGCCTACCTCTTCCAGGATAGTAACGGAGGAGGCAGAGAGAAGCGCTGGTTTGTTGAGCCTCGGGTAAGCACCGTGTCGAGCATGATGTCTTTTCCAAAAGTACTCCTTTGTCGCTGTGGAACCCATGTCATTATCTAAGGACCGAGGTCCGTAGCTCTCTTCAAGAGGATGTATCCGTAGCATATGGGTGGATTGGAAACAAGTTTTTTGTGTTACCCCACCCAGCTGGTGAACCCGTGCTGGCAGGCAGAGATGAAGGACGGCTACTGGCTGGGGAAGGACTACCCAGGGGTGTACCAGGGGGAGAGACAGGCCCTGAACGAGGACTACACGCACTCTGGCTACGACCGGGGACACCTCAACCCTAACGGACACCATGCAGGTCTGCATAGACAGCCTTTGCTGCGGCCATAATCTTATCCTCGTCTCCTCCTCTCTAGAATCTAGATGACCGTTGATTTTGTTTTGCCACCTCTGCCAATGCCTTCAAGCTAGGGCAGGCAATTTTGAGAAATCAGCTGGACTAAGCTTGTTTATAAAAGCATCCAACCATAAAGAAATACCAGTCCTCCTTCCAGACCTCTCCCCCAAAACTCATTACTTGCTCGTTAGCTCCGGCAATATGTCTGCCTCGTCTAGTGGAAGGCTCCGCTCATGAGTGGGCACAGGTACCCGGGTCGCTAGATGGACCTACAGGCCCTCCAATCATTACTTTCGGGTCGCATGTAGTAATTGGACGGGCTGATAACCACAGCCACAGATATCAGCCTTTTTCCCGTCAGTGTTTGATTTATTAATTGCTGTCAGGAAGAGTATTGAAACAAATATGAAATATAAAAATGGCTGCTATGTTAAAACCATCATCTACCATCATCTGTGCAGGTCCCGGGGGGGCTGTCCTCCCCCAAATCTATTATTTATAAATGTATGGAATTGCAAATATATAGGCCTATATTCAATAGAAGCCGACTCCACTTCTGAAATAATTATTCACACAAAACCTTTTGCAGAATTTGTTTATGTGCCGCCTATGTTCCTGCTAAGTGAGCTGAACCGTTGCATATAGGATTTGAGTGTTGCACCTCTGCTGCATTTGTAGATGTGTCGCTCTGTAAAATATGCATAGTGAAGGCCTGAAAGTGATTCATTATCATTTAATACACATTGGTGATATTATTGTCCCCTCCAGAAAATACTCTCATATTTGTGGCCTCCCTGAGATCGGCGCCCTTGCCTTCCACAGTTTTAAAGGGGACATATTATGGTATTTTCCCAACAAGTAAACATAGTATTTGAGTTCCAGAAAACATGTTTTTGAAGCTGTTTGCTGGAAATAGCTTTTAGGAAAAAAATTATCGTCTACCGCTATTCCCCTCTGTTTCAGTCCCTTCAGAATGCACTGTTTCTGGTGTCTGTAGCTTTAATGCAAATGAGCTGCTGCCCATTGACCAATGAGCTGTCAGACTGAACCACAGCATGGAGGAGAAGGGATTGTTGCCGTTTGCTGACTCCTGGAGCTCTATATCTATATAATATAACATAATAATAATATTATATACAGGTATTTATATATTCTATCTAATATAACGGCCAAAAGCTATGTGCGCCTCGAATGATATTATGAATCATAAAGACTGCGTCTGACGTCTCTGGTACTTCCACAAGTAAAGACTCGTAGTGGGGGATATCTCGGCCATGGTTGAGAAGAATTGGGGGGAAGGAACTTTGGCCTTGACTCTCTGAAGTCCATGAACCGCGACATGGAGAAGGAAAGGATTGTACTCCCGGAGCTGAGCTGCCGGACTGCCTCCGAGCTCCCCGCGCCGGAGCTGCTGGCCGCCGTCGAAGCCGTCCGGCCGCAGTCCGGCAGCTCCGGCGGTGTACTCCGGGAGCTGAACTGGCGCCGAAGCTAGGTGGCAGCTCCAGCGGACTAGCAGCTCCGGCGGACGAGCAGCTCCGGCTGGGGTAGCTCGGCGGCAGTCCGGCAGCTCAGCTCCGGGAGTACAATCCCTTTCTACTCCATGTCTCCTCCTCCCGACTTCCCTTCGGCGGCAGCTCCAGCGGGGTGAGCTCGGCGCAAGAGAAAGGGATTGTACTCCCGGAGCTGAGCTGCAGGGCTAGAGCGGAGTTCCCCCCGCCGGAGCTGCTCGTCTGCTGGTCCACAAAATCTTAGCGATGCTCTGATTGGAGGGGAGTGGGGAAGTGGGAGGTAATATTCAAATGGAACCTTCTTACGTAGGAGGGGGCGCCGAAACTGACTTGCTCGTTTGGTAGCTGGAGGCGGGCTGCATCCAGAAATGCGTATTTCACTCAAAATATCATGTACGGACTTAATTCAAAGTTTGTTCGCGTGTGGGAGCACCATCTACCCACAACAACACCCCAAATCCCAGGAAAAGTGCGCTTTTCATAATATGTCCCCTTTAAATAAACCCCATGACCATAACCCTCCTTCTCCGCTGTAGTCCCTGGCCGTAACGCCACCTTCACCCTGACCAACGTGGTCCCCCAGAACCCCAAGCTGAACCAGAACGAGTGGAGGATCCACGAGAGCCAGCTCACCGAGCTGTTCCGGGCCAGGTGCTCGCGGGCCTACGTGCTGGTGGGCGCTGTGCCCTCCGCCGACAACTGGATTGTCAAGAACAACATCAACCGCGTCAACATCCCCGACTATCTGTGGAACGCATACTGCTGCGTGGACAACAACGGAAAAGCCATCCAGAGCGGCGGCGCCTCCGCTAGGAACACGGAGGGCAACTGGGTGGAGAGGCACACTCTGGATGAGCTGGACGAGTTCCTTCAGCAGTTCACCAACCAGCCAGTAGGGGAGCTGTTTCACAACAACTGCAGATGATTTATATTTTTTTACTGACCCAATGAAAGGGTTTCGCTATTGGCTCAAATTGGTTGCATGTAATACCGCTTGCCATAGTTAGTGATTACTATGGAAAATATCCCAGCATGGACGGCGTGGTTTGTCTTCTCTGAAACATTATCAATGTTCATCAAACGTAAGAAATATGTTTGCACCTTGTATATTTGGTCAATTTTTGTTTGCACACAAAAGCTAATATTTTAATATTAGATGTATTAAATGAGTTGTGCAAATGGATATAACCCCAATGATGAAAGAAAGTTTAATGAATCCGGTCAAATCCAGTCAACAGGAAACTAAATGTATTAAAAATGTATTCAGTTATACACAAACATTGATGGAATCAATGTTTTTGATGTGTAAGGGTTCAAAATGTGCCCTTGCAGTCATAAAAATTTAAACAATTTATCAGATAACCCCACTCAGTCACAGTCGTCTGTTCTACAAGCCTTCAGAGTACCTGAATGCTATAGTAACGGTTCCCTCTCTAATCCCTCTGCTGTCTACCTGAAACCAAATTAAACTAAAAAAGAACTGACTCTGTACGTCATGCTCTTTCATTCACCACTTTATAGCTATACAGAATATTGCAACATGTATGAAATACAATAAATGAAGAGCACTATGACAAAAAAACAAATCCTGAGCATGTTCAGTATAAAATAGTATCAACACTGTGGTATGGATTACAATAGTCCCTTTTCCTAGAGGTGTCACCATAGGACATACACAGGCGTCACTCATAACACAAATTATTGGTCTGTTATAGGGCGTATAGACTTATCTTCACTCAGCTTCCATTTGCCTTGTCTTTTTGGTGACACTTGTTTCACTCTGCATGAAAGCTGGAGAAAGATGCTAACCCTTTTGTCAGGCTAATCGGGTGGTGCTTAATCTGTGATTGGGTAGTTGGGCGGAATAGAGGAGCTAGAGCACGAGCTACACCGGAAAAACAACGCATTTGGTCAGACTAATCCTGCACTGAGCTTCTTGCTTGGCAAAACATACTAACTCCAGCTTTCACAGTGTTCACCGGTGACATCATGTATTTCAAACCGTAATTGTTTTTGACGGTGTATTTACGAACGTATATAAAACAATTTCACACAAAATACCCTTTTCACAGAGGTGTTATCATAGGACAAACATAGGTGCTGTCACGTTAAAATTGTACCGGGGGCGAAAATTGTACCGGTCTACGTCATCTGTTGTTTACATCTTGACAACCTGCCTGGTAACAGACGACGCGATCGTCTGTTGCCGGGCAGGTTGCAAAAAACATTCGGCTCATGTTTCCAAAAGACGAAATAACATAATACAGATAACGGATCGCTAGATAACACTTGTTTTTACTTTATATTTGTATTGTATTTAATTGTTTAATTGAATAGCAAAAGACGACGCGATCGTCTGTTGCCGGGAAACGGGCGATCGCGTCAAATGTCGTAGGAAGGTTCTTGAACATTCATAAATGCGATTAAACAATTAAATACAATACAAATATAAAGTTAGCAACGCCAATAAATGTTAATGGTAAAATAAGTGTTCTGTCTTGTCACGCTCAATGAAGGAGTGCAATGAACGAGCATGAAAGTTCGCGAATGTTCAAGAACCTTCATACGTCATTTGACGCGATCGCCCGTTTCCCGGCAACAGACGATCGCGTCGTCTGTTGCTATTCGATTAAACAATTAAATACAATACAAATATGAAGTAAAAACAAGTGTTATCTAGCGATCCGTTATCTGTATTATGTTATGTCGTCTTTTGGAAACATGAGCCGTTTTTTGCAACCTGCCCGGTAACAGACGATCGCGTCGTCTGTTACCAGGCAGGTTGTCAAGATGTAAAAAAACAGATGACGTAGGCCGGTACAATTTTCGCCCCCGGTACAATTTTAACGTGACAGTGCCACTCATACAGTTATTTTTGATGGCAGGTGCTTTGACACACATAAATCCACCGCCTGCTTACCCAGTGTTAAAGATCCCATATGCATTTTGAGGATAGATCATTGCTTTTGGGGGTACTACTAGAAAAGGGTTACATTGCTGTATGTTGGAAATACCCCTTATTATTCTCAAACTGATCGTTTCTGCAAAACCAATTTCCACGCTTTCAAAAACGGTCTGATTCATATCATGTCATTTTAAGGCCCCCTTCCCGAGTAGCCCAGTCTGCTGTGATTGGTCAGCAAGCCGACTCTGTTGCGATTGGTCGAACGCTTTGCGCGTTCACACCCCCGAGAAGCTGTAAACATTGCGGGTAGCTGGGAGGTGGGACTTCTGCACTTCCGCCCCCACTGCAGTCTGAAGTGACATTGCTACGTAAAGTTTGAGCGTAAACAAGCTATTTCAAGCGCTTATTGAGGGGCGTTCTCGGCGGGCGTGAATACTCCCCCTGGCTCTGACTTATATTTTTCTAGCTTAGCAGACGTAAAACACGTATACATATCCGCATCATATAACAGTTTAAAGCAAAGGGTAAAGTTGAAAAAGCATGATATTACCCCATTAGAAGGGTCCATTGACAATGAGTGTTATCTTCACTAGCTAACTCAATCCGTGCGCACACATTTGCAGAGCCTGATTAGTGTTATGAGTGATAATGTGTTTGCCTACAATGAGAGCTCTATGAAAAGGGTCCATCCCTTTAGAAAAAAGACACCACCTTCTATTCCTTTTATCCATAGAGGACCATGGGGTGGTTGGTCCACGTAGGTAGCTTGGACAGCTCCTCCTCAGTGGCGGCCTCTATGGGCCAGCCCCAGGCCTTGAAGAAGGCACACAGGTTGTGCTCCACGGCCATGGAGAAGGTCTTGGTGTACAGGTTCATCTTTCCCTCGTTGTCCCCGGGCACGTCGCTCATGTCGTGGTAGGCGGCGAAAACTTTCTTAAAGGCTGCCCAGCCGAACGCCTCCTGGAGCTGAGGTGGTTAGAGTAAGTGACACATAGGGGGAGGGAAGACCGTATGTAGGGGCCAGTGAGTCCTTGACCACTGGTTTAAAGTAAACTGGATATGAAGTATACATTTAAATGTATCGCTTATGTAAAGGCTTACCACTGAAACTTTTTCAAAAAGCACAGGTACCTATACGATAATCAGAAAAATCCTCTCTAACCTGTAGGTATGTTTCCAAAGCCGTCCATGTATTCCAGTTGTCAAGGTCCTTGCCTCCCTTGACGTAGTCCTCTGGACGAGATGCCCGAGATTTGGACTGCAAAGCAGGATGTGCCTGCATGCAACACAGCATCTACCCTGTGACAACTAATATGTATAAACCATCATTGGATTTATTGTAAGCCTCGTAGGGTTTTAAGGGGACATTTCAACCGGACCCTATAGCCTGTGAATTGTTTTGTTTAATTTCCTTTAAAAAAGGAATTGACTCTGACAGCTATCTAAGCTCGACTTTTTAAACCAAATCCTATTTATCAATATTTCATATTTCAAGTCATTGCTAATGTTATTTACCTGTTCCCTGTTAATCCCCAGCACCTCTTCGTGCACGTACACCGACCACAGGTTGCACGTGCACTCTGTGGTGTTCGGCCTGAACTCCCAGCAGCCCCTCTGCTGGTTGTGGCCCAGCTCGTGGATGAAGCCCCAGAGGCCCCGGGTTCTCGCTCCCTCCCAGTCCATCAGCTCAGGGACCACAGAGGACAGCATCATGATGGGATAGCCTGCGTGCATAAAACCTGGCAACACAAAACAGAGGGAGGGTGACGCTGCATTCCCTCTTCTGCTCGTCTCACGATCGCAGAGATCCACGCGGTGTCTCGGAGTACAGTGGATGTGTAAATACAGGCAGAGCGACCTGTGTTTACACATGTCCACCATGTGAAACAAGGGGGCAGTACAGCATTTCCAACCGTAAATGTACCCAAACTGATCGGCAAATCGGCAAACTTAGAAGGTTCTGTTCCATTGAAAGTATTTAGAAAAAGCTATCTATCCATGTGATAGAACGTAAATCATTCAAATGTGCTGCTGAAAAGTGGTTTGTGCCTCGCCAGCAAATGAAGACACAGGGTTTTAATTTGGGTTAATATACTAGTCAGGCTGTCGGATACAATATTAAATACTGTGCGTGTGTTCCTGTCTTGACCGCACAGCGATTAATTGCCACCAGCCTGCTCAGAGAAGGGTGAGTTGCTAAACTCAGAGTAGCAACACAGATCTTTGCCTCTGGGCTCGATGGAGAAGTGTGATTTGGGCTTTAGGAAAGAAACTGTAGGGGGAAAGAATAACCTGAGATGTGTGTTCATGTTCATCCAAAGGAGCAGTAGGAACGGAAGCAGTGTTACCGTGGGAAATCTGCACATCTGCGACAAAGCGTTCTTTGCGTGGGAATGTATGCGAAACAACTGCCAGGTCAGCAACACTCTTCATGATGTCATCCCAGAGCGCCGCCACCTTATCGGGGCGCTCCAGGTCTCGAATGGCGCTGGATGGTATGGTGAAGATGACGTTGTCAAACTCCAGCTCTGCCCAGGGGGCGGGGCTAGTGCGAAGCACCGCCCACTCAGCAATGGTTGTCACGCCTGGGAAAAACAGGACATTATATTCAGACACTGTGACAGTGTACGTATGGCACCATCGCCCACTTGTTCTCTATATGTAGTGCACTATTCAGGGCGTTACAATAGTCTACAGGAGTCCAAAGTCAGGTAAAAGGAATGAGGGAACAAGTGAAATTGAACATATGACTATGAAAGATGCAACCTCCACAATGCATTAATCAGATATATCCCATGCAGTCAATTATTTAGTTAATTGGTAGCTAGTTGCACCTTTATTGATAATCAATGATCTTAGAGGAACTCACCAGACATAAAGTAAGGTGCAAGAACCGCCCTTTCCACTGTGATCTTCAGCCCCTCCACCTGAGTGTTGGGCGGGGCCACAAGGTAGAGGAGCCCCCCCCACAGGTTCCACACCTGCATCATGGGAGTTGTGATTCTGAAGGTCTTGTGAACACATGGGGCTCTCCTCAGTTCCTTCAAGTGATCCAGAGCGTCCGTTTGACAGCCAATCTGCACCTGGTTCAACCAGAAAGACAAGATGGTCAAGAGGGTGTTTAACAAAACAAAAAAGTCAAAACATGCAGATATTTGCTTAGACTTATACAAACATAGAACACGAAGGCAGTACATGATCATTGTTATTATACAAACTAGGTCCTGAGGCTTATCTTCTTGTTTTGGAATGTGCATTTGAGTTTGAGAATTTGAGAATGTGCATGACTTGAAGGCTGATGCGCATTCCCGATACACCCAAACTCTCAACATGTACTCAAGATATTTTTGTCATGGGAGGTTTGACGAATAAATTGACCATAAATATGAAGCTTTTCAAAGAATTATCATGCACCTTCCATCCTTTGTTTACAATCTGTGCTGGTAGAGATATGTAGGTCTTCATACCTGGAGTGAGGTACACTCCAGTACTAATCCACTCCTCTTCACCTAATACACGCACGCACACACACACACACACACACACACACACACACACACACACACACACACACACACACACACACACACACACACACAAACATGATGAAACAGTTTTTCACTTCCCAGAATAGAAAAACTCATCAGAAGCAGAATGCCCCACTTTCAAGTTGTGAGAAAAATAGAACCTGCTGTGTTTGCGTTGACGTTCAGCTGATGGTGTCGGACAATGGGCATGCTAGGGATGTCCTTGATCAGGTAAGGCAGGAGCGTGTCGGGGTCCAAACACCGATAGAGCTCTGTCCCGATGGTCAGCAGCAGACGGTCCTTCTCACTGCTAACCAGGCAGTTCAGAGACACCTGAATAGACCACGGGAGATTCAAATTCGTTTCACAGCGAATTGAAATGTTAGGGGGCTGACTCCTCATATTCAATTAAGAGAAAGTATAAATATTGTGCAAAAGTATGATTCATGACCTAATAATGTGAAATATAACTATAAATAGAGGCACTCGTGAGAAATATATTTCATTATTTTTTATGCCATTTTTCACCCATCGCACTGTGCTGCACTTTTATAACAATTATTGTGTTTAAACTAGTGCTGCAAGTTTAACGCGTTATTAACGGCGTTAACGCAAACCAATTTTAACGGCGTAGTTTTTTCACAACTAGTCACGTTAGAAAAACGACAACCCCATACCGGTGTAAGTACCATATTGGCTCGGCTACCAGATCGGCTCGGGGTCCGTCGTCTGCTGATTACGTCACACAATACGCTATCTACAGCAATAAGGTCTTTTATGGCTTAAATTAAAGAGCCTGTAATGATCTTTCATTTTGAACATAGACCATTCCCAACCTATCTGTATGGATAGTTTTCTTCTAAAAACAAAACATCCCTCGGAATCATCTTGGCTGTTAAGATAAGCTGTCCGTGTTGCCAGATTGGGCACATTTTCAGCCTGATTTGGCTACTTTGAATCACGTTAGGCTGAAAAAACGGGAATATGCCCAATCTGGCAACACAAACCGAAACTAGACAGACCTACTCGCGCTCACACATGTGCTCGCTGAGGTTGCTATGACGACAGCCAGAGCTACGGCACAAAACAGCCAATCACAACGGTCCCTTAGCAGCCAATCACAATGTAGCCTACGCCCATTCAAGCGTACAGCCAATGATATTGTGTAACGTAATCAGCAGACGACGGACCCCTAGCCGATCTGGTAGCCGAGCCAATATGGCACTTACACCGGATCTACACCGGAAACAAACAACAAGCACGCCGCACAAACTTTTTGGGGCAATCAAGGATACGGAGCGGGTGAAAAATTCCTTAAAAGTGTGTGTGTGTGTTTGTGTGTCACTCTGTTCGAGCCCGGGCCCCGTTTCCCGAAAGCATCGTTAGCCTAAGTGGATCGTGAAGTCACACCGTTTCCCGAAAGAATCGTTGGTAACGAACGTTGTGAAAACGCTCGTAGCTAACGAGGACTCCACGGGTACTCGTAGGATGCTAAGAGCATCGTTAGCCTACTATTGCCTCAGTGGCGTTACCAGCGGACATTCCGTGTATTGGATGTGTTTTATTACAACACATGCAATACCACGGAATGCCCAGCTGGCGCAATTTCGCAACCGAAAACAGTGGTTACCGCCGATATATAACTCATAGACTACTGTTAGATTTAAACAGCAAAGATAGAGGCATGTTAGAAGTCAACAACAACATAATAATTGCATTAATTAAAAATTCCAAAAATACATGCGCAGCCGAAATGTACCGATCAAACGCCACGTCACAAGGCTTATGATAAAATCAAATGATTCCATTTCTCTTTTGTGGGAGGTCGCTTTCGAGCTGCACTTGCTGTCTCCCTCTGATTTTAATTCAACCATAGTGGTTAGAATGTCCTCATATTGATCAATGACAGAAGACATAGGCTACTGTAGACATGAATCATGCTGAGACCAGCGGGTGTCGGAGAATTTCTGCAGGCATTTTTTGTTGCGATTGTAGGCGCTTCGGTGAGGCTGTGATGAAGTTCACTATTTATTGGACCGTTTCTAGCCAGTAATTGATAAAAAAATTAAAAAATTCGGGAGTGCAATAATACAATTTATTCTAAATATGTCTAGACTCCTTCTCCAGTGAACCAAGAAAGCCTGTGCATTGACGAACGGGGGCATTTGACCCCTTCGGTTTTACACAGGAAACTTGAGATAAGAAGGGGAAATCGCCGGGCGTGCCAAGCTGCGACCGAACCGGCTTGGCAGTGTAAAAAGACCTAGGCTATAGCCATCTGCCCAACAATATGGGCAGGCCAGGATCTAGACCAAGCTCTCCGAATCGGGTCAGCAATAGCCGTGTGTCAATGCCTAGCCTCTGCGTTTGAATGATAATGAATGAATGGAACGTTGCATATTTAATGTCTACAAATATTCTAGACGAGAGAAGGCGCACCAATCAATGAAACCTTATGCGGAATCTGATAAAGTCGGCTCTCTTAGCTGCGGAAAGCATGTTTCAGAAATCAGCACATTAAGATAAATGCTTGTCACACAAGCTACTTTTGATTTTTGTAATGTGGAATTATTTCAGGGGGGAAAATGTCGTAAAAAAATGTATGCACAGTACATTCAGGATTAGGACGGATATCAGCCCTGGCCTAATCAATTGTGTTTTAATATCTTGACCATTCATATTATTGCAGTCTATTCTTTTCATAAGCTACTCTGCTGTTGCCCTTGATGGGGAGATATTTCAACACTTTTTAACCCCATTTTCCTGCCACATTCCTGCGTCTCCTCCTCCTACGGAGCCCATTTCAGCACCGTGTCAGTAGACAGTTACAATCCTAGTGAACGCGCGTTCATGTTAAGATGAGTTTCGGGAAGCGCTCCAAAGAAATCTACTATGGATCTTGCGATCCATCGTGAGAATGATCGTACGAGCGTGGATCCATCGTTATCGGGAAAACGGGGCCCTGCACGAGAGTTCAATGTTGTCATCAGCTGTTACGTCTCTCTGAACAATCGCAGTTCAAGGCCCACCTCAAGGCCCACAGTTACTCCCCTCTAGACAAAATCGACTTGGTTGCGATGTTGACAGTTTGTGAGTGTTGCGTCTGTTGAGTGAGTGAGAGGTTGCGGGCGCACAGCTCAGGCTGACGGACGGCGCTGCAAGGAACTTTTTATCAACGCAGTATTGTTATCCAGCAGTATTTAGCCCGACAGCCCCGAAACGTTAACGGCCCACTGGGAATTCTCCCGACTCTCCCGATCACCACTCCGCCCCCGTTTGTGTGCGTGTATGTGTGTGTGTAGGCGTTATTCGATAGCCTGGTAATGTGTATAGGCCTACGTATGGTAGGATGTTCACACTGGTTTAAATAATAAATGTTATGTATTTCCCATCTTTGCTGAGCAAGAGTTTTGTTCGAAAGTTCATTGATTGAAACAAATAAAAGCCTGGGCTATTGAAGGTTTACGGTAGGCCTACCACTGTCATGCACCTACCCGATGTCAAGTGGACCGGGTTGAATTCACTGCGGGTCTCTCTTCTTACTGTCCTTCCCAACACTCTCTGATCTCACTAAAAGGCTAGCAGCACAAAATCGAATCTTAACTATGACATTAATGTGATTAATCGCGATTAAATATTTTAATCGCTTTACAGCACTAGTTTAAACTCATAATACAAGATACAGATCAGGAGTTGTATTATTATAACTATTATTATTCTATGTGTTAGACTAGCTGATGAGTTGTCTAAGGGCCAGCGAGGATTGAGTGACTTCTCAATATATCAATTGTTACCAAAACAGCAACTGTTAACTGATAACCTCCCCCAGTGAGGGGGTAGCCCAATATGTATATGGGTCAGACAGCATGTGGTGCACAGCAGAAGTATGATTTGTTGTTGGTGTATTTAAACCTTATTTTCTGTGCTTTATATTGCATGATTTTCTTCAGTGTGCAAAATACACGTCAATATTTGGGGGGGGTTGGGTTCTCAACCCCAGATTGTTGCTCAATACCGATCTAAATGTTCTCAATGTGCTGTAGCCTAGGCCATAACATTACAATATTTCATGGATGCAAGCCAAGACAATCAATCTATATCTATAGCCTACATGACAACACACACGCACGCACACACTTAACTATTTTTGATAATCCGATACCTTATTCGTAAAGCAACACTGACATAGGAGGCTGCATTGGCTAAAGTTCTTTGGATGCAGGTTGTTTTATAACCAGGAGAGGCAAAGTTGTGCATTACAATGCAAACACGACCATAATTGGCACCAATCTGGCGTATTTAGAAGAGCAATCAACTGAATAAATGTCAGGTATATGGCCTATCGGAGACGGGCACACAATCAGTGCACTTGCAAATGAGAGCCTGCAGTATGACTGATATGATATTATTTAACCAACCATCTACAGCATGTTTTTTACGAATAGGCCTACTCTATATGGGATTATCAATAATTCAGTCCCTCCGGAAAAATGTGGCGTTTTTTTGTGATTGTTGCGGCCAAAAATCCTTGATTATGCGTCACGTTTTCTAAAAAAATTTGATGAAATATGCGATGTTTATGCAATTTTATGCAATGAAATTGCGGGATCTTGTGAAAAAATGTGTGAATTAGCAAAAAATGCAGCTTTACGATGATGCCACGTCGCGTAATTACGTCACTTCATAACGTTCCCATGATAACAGGGGGAAATGGCTGCTCTTGTGTGAAGTAAACGCAACATTTTTCAACTTTCTGCTAAAATATATGTGACTTTTTTGCAATGAAAATGCGGGGATTATGAAATCATGCAAGCAATATTTTGCGCGGAAAAAGGCAATTTATGCAGTGAAAGTGCGGCATATTTGAAAAAATGCGGCCCCCGCATAAATATGCGGACTTTGGCTGATTATGCGTTGAATTATGCGATCGCATAATTGCGTTTTTCTGGAGGGACTGATAATTGTTAAGTGTGTGCGTGCGTGTGTGTGTGTGTGTTGTCATGTAGGTTATACATATAGACTGATTGTCTTGGCTTGCATCCATGAAATATTGTAATGTTATGGCCTACTGCATATTGAGAACATTTAGATCAGTATTGCGCAACAATCGGGGGATGAGGACACCACCGAAAATTGACGGGTATCTCACACACTGCCATCTCAATATATAGCCTAACATAGATAAATATAACACTGTACTAGACACAATGTATTATCTTCTAGCTAGTTTTGGTCATTACATTGTAGTGAAACTAGTAAAGACAACATGGCAGGCACTGAAACCAATCTTCACTGATTGGTTTCAAAGCCTTCAAACTTAGTGGTCAAGCAAGAAAGAGGGAGGGGCTCGGTTTGCATACCCATAGCCGCGGCTATTAAGTATGCATAAGCGGCTAAATAAATACTTTTGCCTTTAAGGGGCGAGGTGGATTTATTTTAAATTCATATTTTAGTTATTAAAAATATTAGAATGTCTAGATTGGTTCAGGAATAAAGTGATTAAACGTGTCCGTGGTGCCTGGCTCCTCCTTGGTTTCACAGTGTTGCTCTGGACCCGGAAGAAAGGAAACCTGTAGGTTTTCTTTATCCCCTTTTCCCTCCTCCTTACTGATGCATGCCTTTACCTGTGGGATCCCTGCCTTTTTGACAATGGCAGTGAGGTCGGACACGACTTGTGTGTACGACGCCGACTCGTTGGCCTCCATCAACAGGTAGGAAGCACAGTCCCGACGCAGCCGCGCCAGGAAGCCCTCCTCCTTCGCAGTGAGAGTCTCTCCGGAGAGCAGGTGTCTGCTGAAGCGGGACACCATGTGCTGGAAGTGGTACTGGTCTATGAAGGCCTTGTCGGGGTCGGGAGCCTCGTAGAATTCCTTTGGGACGGTGGAACCCAACACATTCAGGCCCATCTTGCTCAGTATGCGGTTCCCTAGAGTAGGGGAAGAGCAGTCACCAAAAGGAAGAACAATCAAATAACTTTCTAAAATTTTGCAGGAATTTCATCATCAAATCTTATAGTGGTTAAAAAAGGTATTGATGCTTGTTGACACCATAGATTAGAAGCTGATTGTCATGGCCACAGTTGTGGTGCTGTGTGTTCGCCCCCTGTGTCGGCCACACCCACTGTCTGTCTCTGTGCTTTGCCTGCCACTCTCCACTGCTCACACCTGGCCTGCATCAGCTCATCAACTCCCCTTCAAATACACCTAGTCGTCACCAAATCCTACTTCGATATAACGTGGTAGTTATTTGTACCTGGCTCCAGTATATACACTTTTTAGTTGTTGTTTCTCCTGCTGAAATCTCGTGCCTCACCTTTGTTTTCTTGTGCCTTTAGTTTTTTGGATCTACACCTCCAGCCTGCCTGCTTCACTCCCTCCAACCTAATGGGGCACACTCTCCAACCTGCCCGCTGTCTCACTCCTGGTTATACCAAATAAACCTGTTCACCTTCACTCCAACTCCTGTCCTGTCTCTGTGTTCTGCTCTTGGGTCCAGCAGCTATGGCTCCCCTAGCGCAATAAATATACCATAGGGCCTATAGCGTTCCCCAAACGTGAGCCTCCCATAGGTGAGATCATATCTTTCCACGGCTTAGGGCTGTAAATGCATTCACTGAAGTCTTTCACAAGTTCCAACAGGTTTACCGATAGATAACACAAGGCTGACACCCTTCCTTTTGTAAACATCCTTCACCAAGGAGGACATTCCAGTGAACACTGAGGATATTGTTGTTGTACCTGCGAAGTCAGTCGGCAGGTTGAGCTCTGGGTAACAATAGCACCAGTACCAGGCATGCCCTCCAATGAGCAGACCTCCCCCTTCCATCACAAAGTCCTGCATCTCCTCTGCCTTCTCATCACAGTATGCCGTGGACACAAACACACTCAGGTCATCAGTGAAGTCTGTATTCCGACAGCTCAGCCCTGACGGGCCGTACAGGGGGGGGAGATCAGTCATTGACGGGTGGACTCCAACTACGCCTCTCCTGCCCTGGTCCAACCATCGGAGGGCATTGTGCCATAAAGGAACCAACTCCTGTGGAGTACAACACAAATTGTTGTCTTTGTTAAAGGTTCCATCCACAGATGATGGAGGTCTGCGTATCTTAGGCACTCAGTAATGTGGCTGGCTTCACTTGTGCCCTGGACACATTACTAAGCAGGGAGACCAGCCTCTAGGCCGGTAGGCGGATCGCTGCGTCTGAACAATTTACGACACTGAGTGGAAACTTCATGCAGGAATGTGTTACTTTGAGAATATTTGTATATGTATATGTTTGTGTCATATTTTACTTTTACAATTTCATTGTACTTGAAGGAAAATCAAGATTTTCTTTTTTTTTTAATTTTCTTGTATTCTTGTCAACTAAAATGGTAAACTTTGTGCGACCTTTTCTCTTTTGAAATCATATACATGTGATAACAGCTTAAATTTCAAACCAACCTGTTGTTCAAACAATCCTTCGTGAGTGACACATAGGACTCGACCCCTGCCATAGTATGCCCCCGCTAAGAAGGGGAATATCGGAAAGGCAAGATGGCCATGGACCTGAATCTCTGAACACTCTTTCTTTAACCTGAACCCAGACACGCCCTCCAGGAGAAATGCCAAGTCGTCCGCAAAGTTAATCCTGCAGTTAGAGAGGAGGGGAAGGACTAATGACCTAATGGCACCAACACATATATATATATATATATATATATATATATACATATATATATATATATATGAATATTATATATAAATAAATCTTCTATCAAAATGTTACTGCTGTCTTTTGTAATTTAGAAAGGGTTTTGCTATGTGACTGTTTGAGACCTTTTTGTGTTAGAATTTCCTTTTTCAGTCGCATCTACTCACGGATCTGGATTCCAACCGCAAGGAATTGGTGGGAAAATAGAAAGACAGCCGCCCTCTGAATGGTGCTCAGAGAAGTAGATCCCCGCCACGCTGGACACCTGGTTACCTGGGAAGGCCTTCAGAACGTCTTGCTTGGGGTGTTGTCCAGCCCAGGACCAGGCCTGCCCTGCGATCAACAGCCCCCCTCCAGCTTTCAGAAACTCCACCAGGGACTTCACATCAGGAGCCATGCTGTAGGCATCCACCACATACACCCCCACCCCCAGGTCTTGGAGGAAGCCTTCCACCACCTGGCCGTGGAAAATGGTTTCACCAAGGTTATCCGCCACTGGCTTGCAGCTCTGGTGAATACCAACCAGGGGGTTTTCAGATCCATCCCCTCTGAGCCAGGTGAGGGCGTTATCCACCAGGGCGGGCAAGGCGGTAAGGTAGCTCTCGTGACCCAGGACTACCATGCGTCCACGTCCAAAGAGGGAGGCAGCCATCAGCACCTGGCCTTGGGCGTTCATGGCCAGAGGGAAGGCGTGGTCTCCTATTAGGTGCAATGAGCCAGGGGTGGCATTGCCCCTCAAGTCCAGCTCCTGCAGTCCTCTCATGAGACAGGAATAGGCCCGCTGGTTGTCAAATCCAATTTGTGGGCTGGCCATGGTTTAGGTTGAGTGAGGCTCTGAATCCGGCTGATAGGGACAGGATATAGGATAACTTTCAGGGAGGATTTAGGAGTCTTGAAGTGTAATATAATCTAGATAATAAAATGTTGTGAGCTGCTATGTGAAAACCACTTTTAGAAGGATGCTGTGGTTACATTTCCAGTATAATGGTATTTTTAAAGAATGCCATATTTTACATATATTTTTACAATATTTTTCACAGCAGTTGAGCTGTCCTTTATAGGCTATTTGAAAGTGTTTGGTGTTCATAATAAATGTCATAAAAAAATACCGAAAAACCGACAATGTTGCTGGGTAACAAATGTGTCTTAAACCCGTAATGAAGACGTGAAGGAATCTTGCCCTCTATAGAATAGTCTCTAGGGGCGTTTGGCGAAACCCTTGAAGCGTAGGCCTAATTGTCAGGGACACAATAAACCCGTCAGAAACACTTGGAATAGGACATTTTAAAACAGGTTACATTTGCTGCCGCAAATACCAATGCGTTGGGATAGGAAATGTGCAATGCTGATTGACCCGCGCGTCCTATCTCATCATATAAAAGTCTAATTGCCTATCAAATCCAATTAGATTACGCAATATACAAAATATCATTGATCTTTGACGTAGGCTTCACAAATTCCGCTAAATTATCTTGCCTGAGAAAATATCATAATTTAAAAACGTATAGTAGGCCTACCTAGGCCTAAAGCTAAAATTACAGTTCTAAAATCGACATTCATACGTTAAAGATAAAACAGACATTACCAAATAGCAACTGTCGGTGGATCTTCCGAAAAAGTTGTCGGTGGATTGTTAAAGCCCACAGCCTAACGAGCTGTGTATAGTAGAAGAGTAGTAGAAGAGGCACACAGAGGTTGGGCGGGGGTCCTGGGAGGAGCTAAACGCATTGGACTGAAGAAAAGTATAGCTGCGTTTTTGTTTAACCGGTGTTCTGCCAATTTCTGCTCCCTTGTCAGATTTTGCTACCGTAGGGCGACTCGATAGAAAATTCTATCAAATCATGTCACCCTATCAGAAAATGCTAGAGTCGGCGCTAGCGGTCATTAATGCCCCTCCTAACACAGATATTAAAATATGTGGTAGGAGGGGTTTTTGTCTAAAAAAAACAAAAACCTTTTAGTTATTCTTTTAATATTAAATATGCAAACTGTAACTTAAATTAAATAGAATAAATGAACGGTGAAATTGCATCACTTTGGTTGTGCATGCATTGGTTGCCGAGTAAACTTGTTAAATTTGATTAAACTGCAGCGCGCAGAATCCTGGTTTGAATCGAAAATAATATGCTAGACAGTTTGTCCGCCTATATCAAAGACAGTTAGCCTAATTATCAACAAAAAATGGTTTGACGAAATTTGCATGGACTTTACATGCAAATGCACAAGCGAATGAAAGGACACAGTAGGGGAGAGTGGGGTAAAGTGAGATTTTTTTTTACATTGGTTCACCTCTAAGCGAGCTAAAATGACATATCAGTAAAAATGTTTCCTAGCAATGGAAATTATTAGAATATATTCAGGTCGAAGGGCAGTGGAAATATGATTGTTTTTTAAAAAGTGGTCTCTCAGTTTACTCCATTTTAGGGGTAAACTGATTCAGACCAGAGAAAGCAAGGGGGTAAAGTGAATCAGCTGGGGGTAAACTGATCCACTTACTGTTTCCACTCTGAAACGACCATAACAACACATGTTGCAACAGTTTGAATCCTGACAGCTAGCTTGACAACCACACATTCCAGAACTAATTTCGGACTAGTAACAGACTCATGGGTATGGTCAATTGAGCACTTTTCTTTTTATCTAAACACTTGAACAACTGTTTAGATAAAAAGAAAACAGTTGTTCAGTTGTTGCTGCTGGGAGTTCGGCTTGAACTCCCAGCAGCCCCTCTGCTGGTTGTGCCCCAGCTCGTGGATGAAGCCCCAGAGGTTTTTGCGTCCAGAGGCCTCTGGGTTAACCAGTTCTGCCACAGAGGAGCACATCATGATGGGATAGCCTGCATGCATCCAACCTGGGTGAAGAGAGGAACCTATCATCCATCACTAAGGCAGAGGAAGATAGAGAAAAGAAAAGAATGGCGACTCACCGTGGGAAATCTGCACATCGGCGTTGTTTTATCTAACTCTGAACAAAATCAAATACAACATAGTATAATTCAAAATGTTTTAATTAACATTCAAATGACAGTTAGAACCAGATAGATTAGAACAGTCTTGTGGTCAGAACAAAAAGGAACAGCTAGAACAGCCTGGGACTCAGAACACAGGACTAGATCCACCTGGATTAGAACATCAGCCTTCTCTACATTCCAGCCCTAAGGGTTACAGGGAATATAAAATGTTTAGTTTTCTTTGCATGAAAAATTATCATTTAAATCCACAAAAAACATATGTGTAATCCGGGAAATATAAAGACTCGGACCAGAAAATAATTACTTTCTCTCCATTGAAACCCACTCATATTTTTCGATTTCATAGGTCCCATGGGCTCTACCGGAAAGGGCGTGAAAGGGCCTGGCCCCCACTGGCCCGCCCATAGCGACGGGTACGGGGACAGATGAGATGTTTTATAGAAAGTCTCCCATAGATTTGGACTGGGAGTTCTGAAGTTTGCTTAATTTATAGCACGGTCTTAGGGCCTAAAACTCATCCGTTACCAAAGGATAAGCCGCCAAAGGTGCCAAAGATTATCAGGAAATTAATATGACTGCTCTGGGATTTTGAGGCATCTGACTTGCCACATCCAAATGCATTCCTCTCCCATAGCTGTCCAGCTTGTCCTTTCTACTAGTTCCTTGACTGGCTCATACCCCTAGCCCAGGTTTTATGCAACATGCTTTTCTCAATCTAATGTTTTTTTTATGTAAATTGTTTTTCGATTACGATTATTCTGGTTTTGCTCTAGGCGTTCATATTTTTCCATCATCCCCACTCTCTCTGTTCTCCTTCATAGCACTGTATCTTTTCTCTGTATTTTGACCTGTGTGGTTTTTGACAATGGCCCAACAACCATGTCGCATACACGAAAATACCTCAACATTTGGAGGCAGAGCTTCCTCCTTTGATCAGTTGGGGCGCTCCACTGTCTGAACGACCATAAGCGACAATGGCTTGAGATGCAAAGTCGACCGGTATGCACGTTAACGAAGGCTGCCTTTTGCTTAGAGAGGGTCAATGGTCCTAAAGAGAAACTGTTTACAATTAGTAGCTAATATATTAATGCACTTCTTAATCTCACTACTAAATAATGGAACAAACCCTCTTCCTGAGGCAATTCGATGAACTGACAGAAACATTAGGTGAATTTGTCTTATTGTGTTAAAGATTCAGTTTCACATCATAAGGCCCACAGTAAAATGTAATAATTGATAGGAAAACAAAGAAAAAAATACACATATTCCAATACAGATACATTTAAAAAGATTGACCTTCCTTCTGAGGAAAAAACACCCTTCATTTCTTAAGAACCATGCCGTCAAATATCAATTTGGATAATTTTGTGGGTCACATAATTCATAACGATGTAAAATTCTGATCCCATGTTTAAGAACATGACAAATTGTTTTAAAATTGCTAATAACATACTTCCAAAGACACAAAGGCCAATGTATTTCGCCCATGAAAAATAACAGAATTCGATTTTTTTAGACACAACTGAGCTTAAGTACTTCATAAGTAAGACATCTAGTTTAGCTCACTAAATCTGCGTAAAATATATAAAGTGCAATCTAACCAACCACAACTAGTGCAATAGCACTTAAAAAGGAAATGAATAGAAGCCTTTGAGTCCCACAACATAGCTTTCCATCCGTCTCTTCTTCAGAAGCAATAGGAAGGTTCACTGATAGCGAGCCATGGGGTGGTTGGTCCACGGAGGTAGCTTGGACAGCTCCTCCTCAGTGGCGGCCTCTATGGGCCAGCCCCAGGCCTTGAAGAAGGCACACAGGTTGTGCTCCACGGCCATGGAGAAGGTCTTGGTGTACAGGTTCATCTTGCCCTTGTTGTCCCCGGGCACGTCGCTCATGTCGTGGTAGGCGGCGAACACTTTCTTAAAGGCTGCCCAGCCGAACGCCTCCTGGAGCTGAGGTAGTGAGAGCAAGGGAAATATAGAGGGAGGGAAGACCGTATGTAGGGGTGAGTGAGTCCTAATTTGGTAACTAATCAAAAGCTTGAGTTTTGTGTAAAATAATAATGAACTATTTTTAAATCTCTCACCTGTAGGTACGTTTCCAAGGCCACCCACATAGTCCAGCTCGCAAGGTTTCTGCCACTCTTGACGTACTCCTCTTGGCGAGACAACCGAGATTCAGGCTTCAAAGCCGGATGTGCCTGCAAGGTACGCAACAGAGAAAATCTGAATGGTTGTGTTTTCGGTACCATAGAATAAGCCCTTTATATCCTCATAGGGTGCGGATCCTCCCTTTCTAACCCACAAACCGGTTAAGTTGCTGTCCGAGTCCGAGAGGGTTAACAATCTCGGACACCTGTGTAAATGTTAACCTGTTAAATGCTCCACCATCATTCCAGTCCCCAAAAAAACCTCCATCACAGGACTAAATGACTACAGGCCTGTCGCCCTGACGTCTGTGGTCATGAAATCCTTTGAGAGACTGGTGTTGAGCCACCTAAAGGACATTATAGGTCCCCTGCTGGACCCCCTGCAGTTTGCCTACAGGGCAAACAGGTCGGCGGATGATGCTGTCAACATGGGACTGCAATACATACTGCACCACCTCGACTACCCAGGGACGTATGCCAGGATCCTGTTTGTGGACTTCAGCTCGGCGTTCGTCCCTGAAATCCTTCATCAGAAGCTCACCCAGTTCGAAGTGCCTGTCACCACCTGTCAGTGGATCATCAGCTTCCTGATTGACAGGCAGCAGCATGTCAGACTGGGGAGCATCTCTTCCAAAACCCGGTCCATCAGCACTGGCGCCCCACAGGGGTGTGTCCTCTCCCCGCTGCTCTTCTCCATCTACACCAATGACTGCACCTCAAAGAACCCATCCGTAAAACTCCTGAAGTTTGCAGATGACACCACCGTCATTGGTTTGATCCAGGATGGTGATGAGTCTGCTTACAGACAGGAGGTGGAAGCGCTGGTCCAATGGTGCAGTCAGCACCACCTGGTGTTAAACCACAACAAGACTGTGGAGATGACAGTGGACTTTCGGAGAAGTCCCCCCCCACTCCCCCCCCTCACCATCCAGAACGACACAGTGTCCACTGTCGATTCCTTTAGGTTCCTGGGTTCAACCATTTCACAGGAACTAAAATGGTGTCCCCACATTTACTCTGTCCAGAAAAAGGCCCAGCAGAGGTTATACTTCCTGCGACAACTAAGGAAGTTTAATCTGCCTAAAGAGCTGCTGACCACCTTCTACTCAGCCATAATCCAGTCTGTCATCTGCACCTCGATCACTGTCTGGTTTGGGTCAGCCACCAAACGGGACAGGGCCAGACTGCAACGGACAATACGGGCTGCGGAGAAGATCATTGCAGCTGACCTTCCCACCATTGAGGACCTGTACCAGTCCAGGGTCAGGAAAAGGGCAACAAGAATCGCCCTAGATCCCTCACATCCTGGTCAGAATATGTTCAACCTCCTTCCCTCGGGCAGGCGATACAGGGGCCAGGGCACTGTTTGCCAAAACCAGCCGACACAAAGTCAGCTTCTTTCCCCAAGCAGTCTCTCTGTTAATATTTATTGTATTGTTATTCTGTGTACTTAACCGTTTATTTATATTTATTATTATTTATTTTTTTGTACTGTTTTCTGTTTTGTGTTTTTTTCTTTTTTTATATTTTAACAATAGGTTAAATGTTGAGTGTTGTACATAGAGAGCTAAGGGACCGAAGTCAAATTCCTCGTTTGTTCGCAAACCTGGCCAATAAAGATGAATCTGAATCTGAAATGCCTGTTGTGCTTGGATGAAAACATAAGTGTTACCAGAGCACCATGGGTCTGAATAAGATGCAATGCATGGGAAATATACCAATTTGGGCTGGGTGTTTAAACGGACGGACAGATCGATGTAACTCAAAAAAAAGAAATAGATACCACCTTAGAGAGCCCTGTCTTGGAAGGGTTATTTATTTTTATCAAATAAACCTAATTAAATTTAGCTAATTAATTCGACCAAAATTGGGGGTGCACAGTTGGTTGCAATCAGGGCCGGCGCCCCCCCCCCCCCTCCCCCACCCCGCTCGGAAGACCTGTCCAGGGCGCAAGTTGATTTCGAGTCGCCTAGGGCGCCGAAACGGCCAGCGCCGGCTCTGGTTGCAATCTGCAACCGCCCTGCTAGATTAATCTAAATCCTTCACACTGCACCGTTAAGCCAAATCATTTGAGTAGAATTTCTCCATACTTAAAAATAATTGTTAGTTGAATACAGCAAAATACTTTAAACTGCCTGTCTCCGAATTTAACACAAAACCAGGTCCGTTTTTTACCTCTGCCCTTTTAATCCCCAGCACCTCTTCATTCACGTACACCGACCACAGGTTGCACGTGCACTCTGTGGTGTTCGGCTTGAACTCCCAGCAGCCCCTCTGCTGGTTGTGCCCCAGCTCGTGGATGAAGCCCCAGAGGTTTTTGCGTCCAGAGGCCTCTGGGTTAACCAGTTCTGGGGCCACAGAGGAGCACATCATGATGGGATAGCCTGCATGCATCCAACCTGGGTGAAGAGAGGAACCTATTACTCATCCATCACTAAGGCAGAGGAAGATGGAGAAAAGAAAAGAATGGCGACTCACCGTGGGAAATCTGCACATCGGCGACAAAACGTTCCTTGCGCGGGTATTTGTGGGAAACAGCTGCCAGGTCTGCGATCCCCCGCATGATCCTATTCCAGAGAGCCGCCACTTCATCAGGGCGCTCCAGGTGTCGGATGGCATCGGACGGCACGGTGAAGATGATGTTCTCAAACTCCAGCTCTGCCCAGGGTGCGGGGGACTGGCGCATCAGGGCCCAGTCGGCCGGTGTCGTCACACCTGGTGCAGATGGTCGGCTTAGAGACCTTCTAAATGCATGGGTTTCCATAGTAACACGATGGAATCTACGTTCACCACAGGCCCACAGACATTAAGCGACCCCACGCAAACGGACAGCAGATCACAGATCAGCCCCCATCCTCCCCCCTCCACACCTGAGAGTCATCTCCCTGAGCAGCAGCCTGGGAGAGCTGAGGCTGCTGGTCTCCTCATGTTCCCACTCGGCAGTAAAAGCATGAGGAAGCATCACTCCAAGCCCTTTCCTTGGTTTACGAGAGTGCGCTTGTTATCCCTCTGGGTAGTCAGCCAGTAACCTAACGTCTGTCCCTGCGTGGTGCGATGAACTTGTAGTGTGTTCCTAAGCCTCCCCTGGGTGAGTGCAATCTTACCTATCACTGGGGTTAGGTGCGAGGTACTCACCCAAGGTCCACAGCCAAAGCACGCGAACAATCCGCACCGGCTCCATGTCCCGGTGGGCTCTACCCTCTGTCCCGCTGGCCAGCCCACGCCTTAAGTCCCATCGTTTAATCACCGTGTATATATATGTCTCAGAAGGGTTCTCTCATAAAAGTGTCGCCAAGCAGCGTGTGTCCATCGGACTAAAGTTCAGACTCCGAATGTCACCTGCTGAACTCCCGCAGGGCCATCTGTTCCTTCTTATGGCTTAATGAGCCCTCAACATCGCCCCCTCTGTGTGACGTCAGTACTGACCCTAACCCTAAGCACACGCTACCCTACCGTAACTGTGTGTAACACACTGAATAATAAACTAGCACAGCCCAAAATATTGTGGTTGAATCTGCATAAGAATAATCAAATCTATATGCAGCAAAGGTTGTGCACTCAGTCGTTGGGAAACCTTTTCAATTGCGAGCAGTGATTACTGAGCTCAATTACACACAGTAGTACTTTGGATATATGAATGTCATGGAGGCACTAAAACGATTACATCTGCTTTTAATTACAACCTCTTCTTTACTGAGATTATGCTCAAGCATACATTCCTCTGTGTCTGGATAGAGTGCCTTCTTTACATAAATGGACTGCATTTCTGCTCTCCTGCCTGGAGTACGTTACACATAGTGGCAAAATGGCTGCAGAAAGGTTTCAGCATACGAGTTTGGATTAATTTGGTGTCTATTTGACCAAACAGTAATGGTAAAGACTTTTAATGTGGAATAGTCAACCCAATAGTAAACATCGTCTTTTCAAAATGTCATCAAGTTCCAGAGCAATAATGCGTTTGTACTTGTATTTGTAAGTGTTTCACAAAAACAAACGCTCGCATGAGACACATTTGATAAAAACGTACTCACCAGATTTGTAATAGGGGGAAGGAACAGCCACCTGCACCATGACCTCTGCACCTCCCACCTGCGTCTTGGGCGGGGTCACCATGTACAGGAGCCCCCCCCACAGGTTCCACACCTGCATCATCTCCGAGGTGACAGGGAAGCGCTCGTGGACGCGTGGGGCCCGCTTGAGGGTCTCATGGCGGAGGTGATCGGTCTGACATCCTATCTGGACCTGCAAACAGGGAGCGAGTCAGGGCAATTCGTATGCCATTGCCTGGGTTGCATAAAACAGCTCTGGGAGCTGCTAAACAACCCGTTGGAATAATATTGATGTCAATTGATGGGTAACAAAAATTACATTCAAATAAATGCAAATTTTGAAGAATTATGTTTGCATATCTGTAAGGACTTGTTAAGACCATACAATAAGCAGCATTGCCCTACAGTTTTTAGGACTGCACATTAAAAGTCTTTACTACTACTTTTTGGTCAAATAGACACCAAATGAATCCACACTCATATGCTGAAACCTTTCTGTACAGTGCAGCCATGTTGACACTATGTGTAAAGTACTCCAGTGGGGTATTCCACAAAGCCGGTTTTATCACATAACCGGGTAAGTTAACCCAGGGTTTGCGGTAACCCTAGGCTATCCGTTCCAAAATGAACACGGTATGTTAGTTACTATAGAAACATGCTCTGAATCAAACCTGGTCGGAGCAGGTTTTGCGCAGGTTAAGTTTGAAACATAACCCGGTTTTGGGTATTTAAACCCGTGTTCACCGCAGATTTCATGTGTTCACAATGGCATGCCCTTTTGATGAGAGAACTGCTGATATCGGAGCGCAAATTATACGTGCAATCCACCGGGAGCGATTAATAAGACCACGGCTCGACATCTTGGCAAATCAGATGACTTTTTGCTGGAGAGATATAGATTCTCGCGCAAATCTTTAACATATTTAAATAGCCTGCTCCAGCCTTACATAGCCAAAACTACCAATCGATGACCTGGCCTCAGTTCACTCCAGACTTTTTTCCGTAGCCCTCCGTTTTTTGCAAATGGTAGTTTTGTGGTGACCCACAACTGCTGTGTAGACATTCACCAAGGGACTGTACCTTTAAGGTAAACAGTTCCGGTTTTACGACAGTTCCGATTCTCGGCAGTTTCGTTAGAACTCATGTTCGAGTAACTCTTGTTTATTTTGAAGTGGAGAGTAAAGCTGACTCGACCCATCTCTGTCTCTTGTCTCATCATTTACATCACTCCACAGTTTTATCTATAATGTTGGAGATGCTGAGCACATCTCAGTCCTTTCAGATGAACCATCCAAGATTTGTATCGGCCTCCGATCATACAAAGAGCAATATTGTCTGAGTACTATGCCGAGAGGCACATACAACATATAAGTATAAAATAGTCCTGACGGACTTACATCCACTGGAGAATGTTCGATCGTAGCCGGCGACTTCATTACAAGCACTAATCCATCTTGATCTGTGAAGTTGATGAATTGTCACTTTTAGGTTTTCTACCCAGTTACCAAAAAAATAAACATTTGGAACATATATGTTCCAAATGTTTCCTATTTGTGCGTGCCATTCGTGCCATTCGCACCATTTTTATTTGCGGTTTGCATGCGAAGGCAAACAAAAGCTAAAATACATGAAAACACAAAAACCTACATTCAACCAGTGGGGTACCCTCATTGCCCCTGACTCTCTGAGGAGGTACCTCCAGGTACCCCCTCCATGCCAGGTCGCCCTGAATTTATGTTCAGCCAATGACACTAACGGTTGCCCGCTTGCCCGGGTCAAGTAAAAAAAAAAAAATTTAATTGTTCAACAGCGTGACAACTGAGTGACATGTGTAACGTAACAACCAATCAGCGTTCAACCGTCAAACTCAGTGCAGTGCAGTCCGGGGTGAACTGCAGCATGGAGGAGAAAGTGATGGTTGCAGTTTGCGACTCCCGGAGCTCTATATATAATAGTATATAATTGTATATATAATATCACGGCCAACAGCTCTGTGCGCCTCCTGATGGCCGTAGCGTGGGGAGCTCTCATAGGGATTGGGCTTCTTGGGGTTTGTTTACCGGCGTTGCTATGGTTTCCGGTCTTGTGTGTTCCAACGGTTTATTTGGTAGGCCCATCTAATAAATCTCTGTTGTGGCATCCCGCCCCGTAAGCCTCGGCTCGGACCAGCCCGAGGGTTGGTCCTGGACGGCGTGTACCGCCGTCACCCAGCAGATGGCGGCCGAGAGCAGCCCTTTCGGCTCCCCAATCAGGGTGATTGGGTGACACCTGGCCGAAAGCCGAGGAGGAGATATGAAAGGACTGACATTTGGAAAGCACGGCACGGGAGAGCAAGGAAGGAGGTAGCGCTCTGGTGCGAGAGAGCCTAGAGGCCCACGGAGGCCCTAGAGACAGCGTCTCCTACGTTGTTTGATTTAAGTTGATTGTTAATAAATGCCTGCAATGACTTATCCCGCACACCAAAGTGACGTTTATCCGTGGAACCCGGCTCATTTGGGTAGCGGGTTTTCACACTGTCTAATCAATACTTAATGTCAGTTGAATTTTGTTACAAGTTGAATGCAAATGAGCACTGTTAGCATTCCAAAAGGCACAAGCTCTTACTTGACTGTTTTCAGTCTGGGTTTTTAGTTTTATGGCACATAATGATGGCATTTGGGCTTAAAAAGCCAAGCATATATTTTTTTGTCTAGACCAATTGATTGGAAAATGCACAATTTCCTAATACTAGACGCACTTCTGAGATCAGATATTAAAGAGATCTAATACAAACGAACAGATTTGTACTTATTTTCTCACCCAATGGGAATCTATAAGAGAATCGATAAGGAATCGGATCGATAAGCAGAATCGGAAATCGTGAAATTCTTATCAATTCCCATCTCTAGTTTTGAGTGGTGCTAAATTAGCCACACATGCTGTACATACATGCCATCCTTTGTTGACAATCTGTGCAGGGAAAGCCATGTATGTCTTCATACCAGGAGAGAGGTAGAGTCCAGTACTGATCCACTCTGAACCTAACACGCACAAAAACACAAACACACACACACACAGTTGCAAAGCATACAGGGAATGAGTGCCTGGTGAACACACGTATATGATCAACTTCATGTGTAGCATCGTGTGTCCACTGACCTGCGGTGTCGACATTGATTGGGATCCTGTAGTTATAGAACACACACATGGCTGGGTTGTCCTCGATGAGGTAGGGCAGGAGAGCGTCTGGATCTGGGCACACCTTGTAGACCTCTGCCCCTATACTGAGGAGGAGGTGGTCCTTGGGGCTGCTCACTGGGCAGCTACCACACACCTGAGGACAGAGCAGAGGGCAGCGCCGACAGGGACAACATGAGCGATGTTCTTACCTGAATAACCTTTATGTTCAAAGTTAGATTCCTACGTCTAGCCTAAATAATGTCAAAACTACACTCAACATCTGCAAGGAGGAAGAGAATAACTAAAACATATTCATGTTGATCTATACTGCCAAGTCAACCTCCTAGACAATGACTTTAAGACTGCATTTAGCTTAATTTTTTTGAAATTCACTTGAGAATTGAGAATCAGACAGATATTTAAATATTAAAAGTAAATGTATCAGCAATGCCTTTATAATATGGTAAATAGGTCAGTTTGGTTTTACAACATAGAATAGAACCTGTCAGATTTGGGGGGAAAAAAATAGGAATCCCTTAAACAAAAGCTGTTAGAGCATAAGCAGTAGAAGAGACACACGTTTTACATCAGGCGTACAGGGTAGCAGACACACAAGATAGGTCAAGGAAGTGTTTTTGTGTAAGTGCAAAATCCTCCTTCCTGGGATGCTCACCTTTGGCATGCCGGACCTCATCACAATCTCAGTGAGGGTGGACAGCACCTGGGTGTAGGAGGGGCAGTTGTGGGCCTTCATGTTCAGGTAGCTGGCACAGTCGCCTCCTAGCTTTTTCAGACCGACCAGCTCGTGGGCTGTAAGCTCCTCCCCCTGGGTCACGTGACTGGCAAAGCGCCGCAACATGCGGCGGAAGTGATAGTTGTCCTTGCAGGCCTTGGTGGGATCGGGAGCCTTGTAGCATCCAGATTTGACTGTGGATCCCAGCACACTCAAGCCCATCTTGTTCAGGATGTGGTTCCCTGGTGAACAGTACAAAATACAGAAGCACTGCATATCAGAATTAACTGAAAGATCTGAGTGTATTGCCATATCGGTTTGTTAAAATACAATTATATCAACAGATTTAGGTGAAACACATATATCAGAAGGTTTCAGGAAGATATGTCAATCTGTTGATTTGTGAAAATGTAATTTATATTTTGGGGAAATTATTCAAATTTGACAAAGTACACTGCTCTTGAAGAAAGTCAGTTTGGAACAGCCTTGGACGACCTTGTCTGCGATGGCAGTACAAACTATATAGGTATATATCAGACCAAAATGGGAGCAGACTCCATCATTGGCTACCTTCATAATCTTTCATTGGGCTTTGCCCCGGGTGATTCTGGGCCCAGTACCAGGCATGGCCACCAATCAGAAGGCCTCCTCCTTCAGCCACAAACTGCTGAATCTCCTCTGCCTGCTTGTTGCTGTAAGTCGTGCACACATACACACTCAGGTCCTTGCTGAAGTCTGACTTCTGACAGGTCACCCCCATCTGGCTGAACAGGGTCATGGCGTAGTCAAGTTTTGGCAGGATTCCAAAAACCCCGTTACGGCCCTCATCCAACCAACGGAGAGCGTTCTTCCAAAATGGAGCGAGGTTCTGCAAAAAAAGAGTCAGACATGGACGCTTTTATTAGGCCGATAGTAAACGGGCTGTTCTCCCAAGAAACAAGGCTGATGCCATGATACAATGCTTTCCTCCTTGCCAGTATACCATGCACCGTCTCAAAGCAACAACGTACTTTTGATTTAAAAAAGTCTACTAATCATGTTTCTGGGAATTAGAAAAGTAATTTTCTTTTTAAAACGGTGTAGTTACTCAAATTTAGCTTGTATGCTTGCATGCTTTTCAACCTTCCCTTTGTCAGATACTGAACTGGCCTATTGTGTTGCCTTACGTTGGGTCAGATAATCTATTCCCCTTATCCAAACAGTTGTGCACAAGTGCCAAACCGTAGCGGAGATGTTGTTAACCCCACCTGCCGGCCCATGAAGCCCTCGTGTGTGGTCACGATGACCCGGCCCCGGCCATAGTAGGCTCCAGCCAGGAAAGCCTGTCCGTCCGGGGTGGTGCCAATGGGGAAGGCCAGAGGGCCGTGGACGAGGACCTCGGAGGCTATCGCGCCACCGCTGATGTCCAACTCGGACACGCCCTGCAGAAGGGACTCCAAATCATCCTTAAAGTCCTTGCCAATTCTGGATTATGGAAATATATGAAAGAGAACAAGGAACATCACAATGGGTTTAACCTAAACAGACAAAATTAAAATCATATTTTGTTGCGTTGTTTTACTGGATTAGTTGGCTTGACGTTGTCCCGTCTGTATCATCATATGCTGAGTGGTCTTGTATCACACTTATAACCAAGTCAAATAAAGTAAAGATAAAAGCCAAGCAAGTCTAATAATGCTGATGCTCAAAAACAAACAAATAACCTACACCACAGCCAGCCAGGAGGTTGGAATCTGAGGATAAACGGGCAGAAGATCAACCTCTCCACAGTGCTCAGAGAAGTAGATCCCCGCCACGCTGGGCACCTGGTTCCCTGGGAAGGCCTTCAGAACGTCTTGCTTGGGGTGTTGTCCAGCCCAGGACCAGGCCTGCCCTGCGATCAACAGCCCCCCTCCAGCTTTCAGAAACTCCACCAGGGACTTCACATCAGGAGCCATGCTGTAGGCATCCACCACATACACCCCCACCCCCAGGTCTTGGAGGAAGCCCCCCACCATCTGGGCCTGGAACACGGACCGGCAGAGGTTATCCGCCACTGGCTTACAGCTCTGGTGAATACCAACCAGGGGGTTTTCAGATCCATCGCCCCTGAGCCAGGTGAGGGCGTTCTCCACCAGGGCGGGGAAGGCAGTCAGGTAGCTCTCGTGACCCAGGACTACCATGCGTCCACGCCCAAAGAGGGAGGCAGCCATCAGCACCTGGCCTTGGGCGTTCATGGCCAGAGGGAAGGCGTGGTCTCCTATCAGGACCAGGTCGCTTGGGATGGCCGGCCCTCGAAGGTCTAGCTCTTTCAGGCCTGAGGTTAAGGAGATGTAGGCCTTCTCATGGTGAGACAGGGTGCCCATAATTAGGCTGGGGTGGGGTGGAGCAATACTCTGAGGGTTATGGGAGTGTGAAGTGTGTAGGCGGGACAACTGGAGCAAAGGTTGCGCCCAATTTAAAGGGCTCTGACCCTGGTTGTTAGATCAAAGCTGAAAGCTTGGTGAAGCAGATGTAGTATCCTTGTTCTTATTTGGTGAAGCGTAAGGTAGTCGTAGTTCCTGGAATGGAGAGCACATAATAAAACTCATAAAATGTAACTCAGTTTGTCTTTTATGTTTCTATAAAAACATAAATATGTGCTTTAAGAACATAAAACTCAACCATAACTATTACTATAGATGTTGACATTGGCCTCCATTAACGTACTGTCACAATTCATTATGTCAACTTTGTAAAATGTGGTTTTGCATGCGTATGGAAGGCACAGACATAGTAGAGGCATAATGCATTTACAACACATTAACATCGCACATCTTAATAATAACCAACCAAGACAAATGTGTTTACCTCCAGGATGTGGTCCTGCCTCCCTTTGCTCCAGAGCAGCACCGGTACGGGAACAACTAAGTGAACGCAAGTGCTTGATCCACACCACGAGACAGAACAGGTAAAGACAGGTGACGTTGACGCTTCCGTGACGTCAATCATGGTACTCGTGAAACCTGTCTCCCTGTGGAATATGTGGTGGAGGATAATCTTCCCAGGACAACAGGGGTTGCGGAACAAACCTTTTTCACAGACCACGGAAATTGTTAGTTCATGTTTACCCAAAGGGTGTTTTGAGAAAGACCGCATTCAACAACCGGTTAATATTTATTAAATTGTCAATTTTACTTTGTCGAGTTTCGGCCACTAACTTCTCACCTTTCAAAGTAAACAGGGTGTTTCCAAAGCTTCCGACAACAATACTCATGCGTCAGCTGAAAAACCAGCCCGTCCTGCCTCGAATCCAAAAAACCCTTAGCGATTAATATTATTGTATATTATTATATATTAATGTCAGCCCAACGAGTCCATAACTAGCATAACATAAGTGAGGTAGATTCATGTAAATTTCGAAAATGGTAAACGCACTGAGCTTGCTGTTGGTCTAACGTTAAACCCTAAAACGAAATAAATAACCCAAACAAACCAGTTTAACATAAATATATTTGGAGAGCTGTTCTTTGCAAGAACTTAGACCAAATTATGATACAAAGCGGATTGGTAATGGTATTGACAACCCAATAGCGGAACCTAAAACCGTGGACCACATATCTTTCGTTTCTACACGGATCTATTTTCCGGACACACCCGCTGAACACAAGAAGCTCTATCGGCCGAGCGATTATTAGTTGTCCGTGTTTCTAAACAACATGAAGCTAATGTGCCATTAAAATATCCTATATTCCTTTCATAAAACGGTGGTACTGCATGCATTTATCCTGTTCTCTCCTTTCCCCCCGATGTCCTGCACACTTGTAAGCGATTTGGGGGCTTCTGTCCCTCTGGCGGACGGACGAGCTGTGATCCTGGGTCGAGGTCCAGAGAGCGGTGTCACTGACAGAAAGTGTTCCAGGCACCAGGGTAAGAATGAGTCTCTTGTGTGTTGGAAATACATGCTTGTAAATAGACGTGTTTGTAGGATGTTGATATTTTTACCTTTTATTTTTTAGTTAAATTGGTGGCATGTTACGAGAGAAAAGATGTACTCATCACCCAGGTTTGAGATACACGCCTCTAAATCAACGTCCAAATATGTGTGATTGTTTTCCATGCATATGTCTAAATACTATAAAACCTTTTTATTTTGCAGCTGGGCGCTAACCCCTGTTTCCTGGACAGCGAGAAGCTGGTCAGAGGACAATCAGGAAAGCTCTCCCAGGGAGGCACCCTCTTCTTGGTTAACCAGAGTCATCCATTTAAACTCCATTACAATTTAAGCTCCAATGGAAGCATCTCTAGCGGTGCACTGGGAAGTCTGAAAGCAAGCGATAAGACCAAAGGAGCAAGGAACGGAAAAGGGAAAGAGACGCCAACAAGCTTCGGATCAAAACGTAGTATCAAAGATTTCTTTGGCTCCTCTCCTGTGAAGGTACAATATTGGGTCATGTTTGGTCCAATATCCAAATTCAACATACACATGCACACATGCAATAAAACAAATTATTTGTTTACAGTGTCCTACATAGTATAATGTTTGTATGGCTCCATATGTTCTTCACACTTAAGAGGTCGCTGAGCCCGGACGGGGGATACAATGACATGAAGCGCCAGAGGAGAGATGAGGCAGATTCCGACACCTGGGGAACAACTGAGAGACAGAATGAGGAGGAGAGTGTGGCAGAGGAGAAATTGAGGAAGCTGCAGAAGATGGCAGAGAAAGCCACGGTGGGGAGCAGCCCCAATGGCCCCCTGGCGGCATCTGCATCAACGCCTTCATTGTCTTCCTTGGTTTGTCCAAAGAGCCACTGGCAGCAGATTGGGAACCTGCTGCTCTACACTGCTGCCGGGGTCAGGGGCAGCGAGAAGGTGAGGAGAAACCTTGTCTTAAAGCAGCATACTGATCACTAGATGATCAAACCACTCTCCTTGCTTCACTCAAACATCGATTACCGGTGTAGTTGATGAAAAAGAAATTCCTTGTACTGATTTTGCATAGGAGCATTACGCATGCTGACTGCCATGAATGTAAAAAATGCTAATATAGCACTTTGGTCTTTTTGATGAGACGTGAGAGTATTTGTACGCCGATTTACTGTTTTGTTATCCATAAACTCTGAGTAGTGACGTATATTGACTCCAAAGACAAAATTATGTATTGCCATTGTTTATATTCTTGGTGGGCGCTAGGAAGTAGTAAAACAAGGATGCCATTTTGAAAAATTATATTGGAAATGGATGTTTTGGTGCAGCCCAGAGTTGCGGCTGCGTTGGTTGATCACCCACAATGGTTTTGTCCTTTATGATGGACGGGTGCCATGTGACCCACTGCACTAGTTTCGTATATATTTAGTATATTTAGAGTATGACAGGAATGATCTACATCGAAATTCCAAAACAATGGGGTTGTCTTTCTATCTCCTGAATCTTGTTCAATGATTTGTTTATATCCTATCCTCTTACAGATTGCTGGGTTTGATATAGATGGCTGTATCATCACTACCAAGTCTGGCAAAGTATTTCCTACGGCACCAGATGACTGGAGGTAAGAAATGCAATTCTTTCCAAGTGATGGGTTAGTCTTTCTCTCGTCTATGTGGTTCACTTCACTGTTTTGTCTTTTTCTTGTGTGTTTCATTGATAGGATTCTTTTCTCTGAGATTCAGCCCAGGCTGGCTAGCTTGCTGCAAAAAGGACACAAGGTAAGGATGAGTGACATTGCAGTAGAACTCGTTGCCCACTCTCCTCATTTGTTATTACAATACATAAATGTAAAGGCCCAGGTTCCCTTTTTGTTTAGCCCTGTGACAACCAAGTGGTCTCCCTAGTTACCAAACTGCTGTGGGCCTCACATCAAAGAACTGTTAAAACTGTGAAACACTTTAAAGGCACCCAGTGCAACTTTATGTAAACATTCAATGAAAATTAAACATTCAATTTCTAGTCTTTTTTACACGTAGTAAGTTTCAATAACTCCATACCATTACATATCGACATTCAAGGAGCAAAGATGAGACGTCGTTGTGTGGTGAGAACTGATAGAAAATCGTAAACAACAACAATCGCCGGTGGGGAGAAGCCATTTTTCCATTGACTGGAAGCCTGCTTTATTTATTGTAGGTTACAAAAAATAAAGAAAATGGCGGCATTGTTGTTGTTATCGATTTTCTATCAGTTCTCACCACACAACGACGTCTCATCTTTGCTGCTTAAATGTCGGTATGTAATGGTATGGAGTTATTGAAACTTACTACGTGTAAAAAAGACTAGAAATTGAATGTTTATGTTTAAGCCTCGAAAGTTGCACTGGGTGCCTTTTTAAGCAGATTCCTTCAAATACAATCCTCCACCTCCACTTTGTTTGCAGGTGGTTTTCTTCACAAACCAGATGGGGATCGCCAGAGGCAAACTGAACCCTAACGTCTTTAAGTCCAAAGTGGAGGACATCCTCAGTAGCCTTCAGTTGCCTGTACAGGTGGTTCACGTTTGTTCTACATGGCTGTCAAGCATACTGACAGACTACTGTGCACAGCAGCCAAAGTGACGTCTGTATTATGACTGACGTGTGCTGTGTGTCTAGGTGTTTGTTGCGACTGGTCCAGGAATCTTCCGTAAGCCAGTAACTGGGATGTGGACACACCTGTGTGAAAAGGTAAACTTTAGTAAAATATGACCGAAAGCACCTAAAAGAAAAGTAACGGTCATGAAGATATTCGAGTCAAGAATCAAACCACGTTGTGTCCGTCTTCTGCAGTATTATCTTGCTTGCATCTTTTCAATCATGGGAATTTTTTTCTCCCTTTAGGCCAACAGTGGCGTGACTGTCGATCGATGTCAAAGTTTTTATGTCGGAGGTGAGTTTACACGATGTCTCACTGTATCCATCGTAACCATAGCAACGCGGTAAACAAACCTCGCAAAGCCCAATCCAGGTCTTACTGAAGGCATTTAATGGTCAAAATATTATTAATAAATATTCAAATATATTAGAATATTAATTTTAATAAACAAACAAACTTCGAATATGATTTTTGGGCAAAAGTCAAAGCCCTACTGCGCGCACACACGAAAACGGGCGTGTGATGCTCTGCTCTGTTGTCTCTGATTCCAGATGCGGCGGGCCGCCCGGTGAACTGGGCTCCAGGCAAAAAGAAGAAGGACTTCTCCTGCAGCGATCGATTGGTGAGACCTGCATCTGTTTCCAACCTCCTGCCCTCTCACCCACTTGAATAAATCCTTGACCCCATGAGGTGATCTAATTGACCCAGGTGAATAATGTTCTTGAATAGGGTGGAATGAGTCATCATAAAGCATGTGCCCAACCTGGTATTTTAACACCAAGCCTCAAGGATTCAATTAAACTATGACTTACCACTTTTCCTACCACCTCCACCTATTCCTGCTGTTCCTATTGTCGCTCTAGTTTGCTCTAAACCTTGGGCTCCAGTTCCACACGCCTGAAGAGTACTTCCTACGATGGAAGAGCGCCCCCTACAGCCTGCCTGAACTGGACCCTGTGAGTGATCTCTGCAGTGTACAGTGAATGGCAGTATTTGATCGACCAATCAGAATCCCTGTATTTGGAGGCATACCGATACATTTCTGCATTACCTGTGCTAAACCATGTGTGGGTGTCTCATCTCAAACCCCCAGAGGAAGTTGGACTCTAGGGGGCGGCTGTACGACCCCCCCAGCGCCTCCCTCACCACCGACCAGACGGAGGTCATTGTGGCTGTAGGCTTCCCTGCGTGTGAGTGACAGAATACTGAAACGATTGGCTGAGTGTTCAATGTGTTAATCACACTTTTTATGACATTTCCTAAACTGCCTAATTTAAAGCTTAAAGCTAATGGTGTGTTCCTGAATCCTCGAACGCCAGACTTCCGAGTCGAAAGTCGAAGATCTCCCAGCTTTCTTGCGTCATTTCTCGAAGGCACACCCCCTTTTTGTCTTCGTCTTTCGAAAATCTGAGAGTAGACCGAGAGCAGTGATGACGCTTTCAACAAAATGGCTGCGCCCGGGAAGAGATTTTATGTTTTTTGTATTTGTATCACGTAGGTCCTTTTTAATGTCAATTTAAATGCTCTTACACACTTGATTACATTGCTACTTTATTACAGTCACCAATTTATACATTGCATGGTCTTGCTGTGCGTGCAAACAATGTAAAGATGTGTTTGTTTTCGGGTTGGTTTGCTAAAGCGGCTAATGTAGCTAACAATAAACAACGACTAGCCAATTTCATGCCACAATCACAAAGACGAACAGGAACGCTATGAATGCTCCGAGCCCGGAAGTGACGTCAAACGTGCAATTCGGAAGGCTGGCGTCTGAGGATTCTGGAACACACCATAAAGCTAGGCTAGGCAACCATGGGGAAATCTGCTAGGGTAATCTGGTTTGTTGATAGAATTCCACCAAAAGGATCCCTCCGAAGCCACTCCCCCAAAACCCGGGACTAGCTCGCAGGCTTTAGCCATAGGCTGGATTGGAGAATAGATTGGGAAGGTTCTGCTCAATGAGGGAATGGAAATAGTGCAAACAAGTAGGCCTGCAGGTAGACAGCCAGTGTCGTCCAATAATTAAATTCAAGCCAAATTAAATAATTGGACAGGCTTATTACAGGCCTGTGAAGGACACGGGGGCTGAATAGGAAATTGTCAGCAATAGTTTCCACCACATTTTGTACATATTGAAAGTCAGGGTAACCTATATTATATACAGTGTATGTGCGTTATTCCCACCTCAGAGCTCCACTGGCCACGCAGTTTATTACCTGTTTTTTAATATTTCCAAACAGTTGGATATATTTCTAAATATCTATTCGACTCTATTGGGAAGCATTTGTAAATGTGAGATGTCTCAGGTCAATCTTCTTTTGGTTTGAATTCCTAACTTGTCTTCTCGTTATTTTCTCTGGACAATTTTTCCTCACCTGTTTGCTTTTTTCTGTTTTTATTGCAGCTGGGAAATCCACCTTCTTTCACACCCATGTTGTTCCAAAGGGCTATGTTTACATTAACAGGGTGAGTGCTCCGTCTACTGGTAGAAGTATTTACAATTCAGCATGTTGGATTAAAGGCCTCCACATTCGGCATGGTTTGTCAGTCACCTCATGAAACAATGTTATTACAACCAATTAACACAAGAGGGGGGTATTTTTCAACCAACTACACAACCAATGCACAACGTCTGTGGAAAATTTCAGAATGAAGGTTACCCAATTTTTTCAAACAATAATAAAAATGTTACACTAATGAAGTGTAAGAAACTTAAAAATTTAAGAGCAATTACACAATCTCAATGTTTATTAGAATCAACGCTAAACTAGGTTAACGGTAGGTTACCGCTAAGCTAGGTTAACGGTTCGGTGCGTACCTCGGTTTTTAAGGTAGGGTACGGTACGGTAAACTTGTTTATCAACAACAGAGAATGGCCGTAGATCAGTAGCAATGAAAACACCAATAAACTTGGTTATAGCATTTGCATTTGTGAATTCCCAGACAGGGGTTGTTGAAATAGTGTCGTGAGCTGGGTTTGCACAGCTCGTTTTTTTTTTTCCACAGCAACACCTGGATGGTGCCTTTTCAAATGCGTGTGCTAGGGATGAGCATTTCTGGCAAAAATACTATTCGGTGAGAAGTATTCAAATAAAATTAGAAAATCTGTCAATCAAGAACCCCCCACCCACACACGCACGCACCTCGGATGCACGCACACACAATGACACAGGCTTTTATGATTTGTATGAAATCAATCTGTTTATTTCAACAACTGCGCCATCAACAATCAACATCAAAATTATTTCAACGTGGGCTTAGGCAGATAGACCTACATGCGCCGAAAATGGATCGCTATTTATTTATTTATTTATTTATTTAACTGAACACAGCCTGCATGACGGTGGACTAGACACGTCAAACTTCACTTATTTTTACAATTTATTTGTTACCAGCTGAGCATTCGTAGTGTTGATCAGCAGAGAAACAGTCTGCCAAAGAGGTTGACGCGCTTAGCAACCGAGGACGCTATTCAACACCGGAAGTTGTGAAGGCCCATGCAGGTCAACAGAGCGTTCAACAGCATTGAGAAGAGCCGTGTAATAAATAACGATAGTCACGTTCATTATTCGATATTCTACGTGACTCAGACTATTCGACTATTCAACGATTGTTGCCTATCCCTAGAGTGTGCATGTTAAAGTGCTGTACATAGACACGGAGAGCCCTCTCCATAGCTTACGTGCGCATCCAATATTTTTTAACTATCCGTCGACGCCATGGACCTATTGGTCGATGCAACGGAGACGGTAAGGGCTGTGATCATTGGTCCTCTAACAAAATCCTTTCCTGAATCACTTCTCCGGTTTGACTTTGCACCTTAATTACTTTGTACATTGTTACTTTGCACCTTAAGGACCAATATAACACCAAATAAGATTTGAAAAGCTTTGGAAGTTTATTTATAACACTGCTTACATGGTTTGTAGTCAACATATAAGATAGATCTGGCGGCGAATTGCATTGCGTACATCCCAACGGAGAGCTGCTGAGGGGTCTCCGTAGCAACGGAGTCGGATTACAGAGTCGGAGTACTATACTTTGGCTAAACGGTCCGGGTGGAACTCCGACTTCAAGCTTTAAATTCTGCATCGCAAAACAAGCCTTTACATTCACCATACTAACGCTATGTACGCCACATTTACGTATCGCGGTACACCTCTAACCGCACCGAAGTGCCTGTACCGCGACGGGTCGGTACAAATACGTGTACCGTTGCACCCCTAGTTAGCGGTGGCCAACATGAGGGCACAGTTTCAGAGCCATGTCACACACATGTCAAATGCAGCCCAACATCCACATAGATGTTGTGGGTCATGGGTTGTTGAATTGACGATTGGAGGTTGTGTGAGGTTCTGCTTAAAGATAGGACTGCTGGATCCGGATGATGATTAGGTCATTCCTAATATCCTGCTATACGTTCGAGATCAGTCATATTAAGCAAGATGATAATATTAAGAAAGTTTATTCTGAGTTTGGCTTTATGTGTGCGTGCTTGTGTCAGGACACACTGGGTTCGTGGCAGAGCTGTGTGACTGCATGTGAGCGGGCTCTGAGAGAGGGCCGAAGTGCTGCCGTTGACAACACCAACCCGGACCCAGAGTCGCGCAAAAGGTAATTTACGAGGTGTGTGTGTGTGTGTGTGTGTGTGTGTGTGTGTGTGTGTGTGTGTGTGTGTGTGTGTGTGTGTGTGTGTGTGTGTGTGTGTGTGTGTGTGTGTGTGTGTGTGTGTGTGTGAGATTCTTCATGTTTTTCTTTTATTTCCAGATACATAGATGTGGCCAAAGCATCGGGTGTCCCATGCCGCTGTTTTCACTTCTCGGCATCACTGGAGCAGGCCAAGCACAATAACAGAGTATATACATATCCCTATTGCTCTTTATAGGGCCTCCCTAAATTAGTTCCCCTTCTTCATAGCTTTTGTCTGGTTAAACGTTCCTTGCAAAATAACTGACCTTGTGTGCTCTTCCTGTTGGTTTGCAGTTTCGTGAGATGGCCCCATCAGATGTCAAACACGTCAAGGTCAACGACATGATCTTCCATAGCTACAAGTGAGTATTTTGCTGGCTGAGAAGTTGCGCCACCCGGCCTTGCTGTGCAGAGCTGCATGGTCTATGGCTGCTCGCATGGGAAGTTGAGAAAGATCCACCATCTGCACCACCGTACTTCTGATTGAATTCATGCTTGTGTATTCTGTATTTGGATAAAGATCAGTGTGTCCATTTCAAAGAACCTCCTGGTTGTATGACCTGGAAGAAGTTTGGTTTAGTTTGTTAGGGTTCATATTTTGGGCAATATGATTATTTTATGTGGGGCCTACATGTAATGATTTTTACCCTCCCCTCTAACTCTACTCGACTGGTCGACAGGAAACACCACGTGGCTCCAGATCTCTCCGAGGGCTTCTCCGAGGTCCTTCAGATCCACTTTGTCCCCGACTTCAAAGACAGCAAATCAGAAAGCCTGTTCAGACTGTTTTCTGAAGGCTAATTGAAAGGTTGGCCCTACATGAGCCCTGGATCTCTACGACTGTTCTTCAACCATGAGAGTGCTACACATGGTATCAACAAGATGTAATGATGTTGCTGTTCACTAAAAACCAATGCTTAATACAAGCACCGGTATGTTAACAACCGTTTTTCCGTCTTTTTCAACCAAATGTGAGTTGGTTGAACAAAAAAACGTTTTTTGTTCATTCATTTACATGCCTTCTTAACAAGAAAAGTTAACAAGAAAATGATCTACCAGAACCTTTTGTTAACCAGGACTTCAGTGTGTTGATGTGGACCAGAACTGTCTGTCCTGGGAAAAAGCATTTGTATTATTTTATGAAAATAAAGACCTCATTTTGGAAAATTTTTCAAGCTCAAGGATTTAATTAAGATTAGGGGACCAAGCACAAAGTGCGAGGCAACCCGTTGTATTTGTCTGTCTTTTTTACTCCACCAGAATGACCCACACAGCAAAAACTGCTGTCGCGTTTTATGAAAGTTTCCACAGCTCTAGATGCTGGCTAAATATTAAGAAAGAAGAAAAACTACACTGATCGGGCCAAAGATGGCGTTTAACCATAGTTCAAAAATGCTAACTTTGAACAGGCATATCTCCTTACCCCTTTGAGTTACAGTCATGATACTTTGCCCATATTTGCATAGAGAGACCAAAGACCAAAAGGTGAGTGAAACTCGAACATGTGTTGTTTTGGTGCAAGTTTCACTCACCTTTAGGTCTTCCATTAACGAAATGGCTTCTTCTTCCTCCTACTGCATAAACCAAAGTGTCTCTCCCACAGAGGTTGGTCCTTACAGGTACCCGTAGTTCTGACTTTAAAGTCAGAATTCTGACAGAGCTGATCAGTTCTCCAGGGCCACTAATATCAGGGACAGTCTCTCCTGTCTGACCCGTTCCAGAAGAGGAAGGATCAGCTGGAGCGGGGGAAACGCATACAAGAGAGCCCGCGGCCAAGGTGTGTGTGCCACCGCATCTACCCCCAACGGGGGGAGATCCCGAGGGCTGAGGGAGAACCACCACCTGCAGTGTGTGTTCTCCCTGGACGCGCAGAGGTCCACCTGCGCCGTCCCGAACCTCTGCCAGATCAGTTTGACAATGTCCGGATTTAACCGCCACTCGATATGCAGGGCTCTCAGACTGAGGAGATACTGATGAGCCCAAAGCCAGAGCTCGACCGCCTTTCGGTGGAGAGCAGGGGAGCGGACTCCCCCCTGTCTGTTGATGTACTCCGCCGCCGACACGCTGTCTGTCCTGATCAGAACGTGGCGGCCGCGCACCAGGTGAAAGAAATGCAACAGCACTTTCCTCACAGCGTCGAGCTCCAACACATTTATGTGTGCTGCAGGGGGCGTGCGCCACTCGTCTCCGACCGAGTGAGAGGCACGTTCCTCCCCAACCCGTCAACGAGGCATCTGTGAAGACCACAACGTAGGACGCCACCCTGCCCAGGGGAATACCCCTGAGAAGGGCGGAGGGTCTTTTCCAATATTCCAGATCTGGCGACATCGAAAGGGGAACGAGGAGCACCCTGAGCTTGTGTTGCCTGGGGTCCAACCGTTGGCGAGCAAACCACCGCTGGAGTCTGCGCATAAAAAGCAGACCCAGGGGGACCACGGGGTGGGCAGCTGCCCTCAGCCCTAACAGGCGCATGGTGGACAGTGCGGTCACGTTTCTGCGAACGTGAAAACGGGAGAGCGCTGACAGGATGGCGTCTCGCCGAGGAGGCGAAAGCATCGCAGTCATGGTGGCTGGGCTTAGGCAAAGCCCCGAGTAGACTGTCTGCCGGCTGGGGAGCGGGGAGCTCTTCTCCCAGTTGATGGCAAAACCCAGGAAGGAGAGATGGTTTATTACCAACATGGTGTCCCTTCTCGCGGTCTCCTCTGAGTTGCTCAGAATAAGCAGGTCGTCTAGGTAGAAGAGAATCCTCTTTCCCTGACGCCTGAGCGGTTCCAACGCCGTCTCCACACACTTGAGAAGGTGCGCGGAGCCAGGGAGTAGCCAAACTGCAGACACTGGTACTCGTACGCCATCCCCATAAAGGCAGAGCGGAGAAACTTCCTGTGCGCCTGCCGAACAGGGACGTGGAAGTAAGCATCCTTGAGATCCAGGGATGTGAACCAATCGCCCTCTCTCACACACCGGAACAACGCTCCGACAGTGAGCATTCTGAACTTTCTCGTGGCAATGAATCTGTTGAACACGCGAAGATCCAGAATAGGTCTCTTTTCCCCTGACTTCATGGAAACCAGGAAGTAGCGGGAATAAAACCCTAGGTGAGACTCGTTGGGGGGAACGACAGTGATGGCCCCCTTCACCAAGAGACATGCCACCTCTGCTGCCAGAGCCGTGCTCGCAGCCGGGTCCCGTAGCGTGGTCTCCACCAACCCCATAAAGGGTGGGGAACGACGCTTGAACTGTATGGGATGGCCCCATCTCAACGTGGTGTCCAACCACGATGGCAGAATGCACCACTCTTGCCAACACGCATAGCGGTCGGAGAGAGGGCGAGCCGACAGCTGAGGAAGACCGTCCAGGAATAACCCATATTCCTCGGCCCCTACCACCTCCACACTGCGTGTGAACCAAGGGGGGCTTCCCATGAAAGGGAGGAGGCTCAGCCAGCGTAGGAGACGTACCAGAACCAGCCGCTGTAAAAACAACGAGCTGTCTAGACATCGCGCTCGTGCCCGCTGAACAGGGAGCGAGCCGTCCGGCCGCCGCACCTGTGCGCATGCGCTGTCCGCAGGCTGTAGCCACAGCTTGTGGACCCGTCTCCTCACCTCCCACAAACTGTTGAAGGGAGGTAGAGGGGATAATGTGGGGAACCAGGAGACCGGTACAAGCGGCCGTATCCAAGGGCTCGTGCAACGAGTCTCTGATCCGTCCACGAGGCTCCAAGGGACGCAGCTTCTTAGAAGCAGGTGAACCAGAGGCCATGTGAACACGCCGTCCGACCGCCACCCTACAGCCACCGGGCTGAGGGGGGGAAAGAGGCAACATGGAGGAACGCACCACAAGCGTAGGACGCAGGTGGCCTAAGGAACAACAGTCTGTCCGTGAGAATCTTTCCCGGTTCGGGGCGATTCTCACGGGCTCCTCCCACCAGCAGGCCGGGAGGAAGCGGGGTCCAGGCCGGTCCCAGCATTCCGGGGGGCCGCCTCCATGATCAGAACGCCGAACAGGGACGTGGAAGTAAGCATCCTTGAGATCCAGGGATGTGAACCAATTGCCCTCTCTCACACAACGGAGCAACGCTCTGACAGTGAGCATTCTGAATTTCCTCGCGGCAACGAATCTGTTGAACACGCGAAGATCCAGAATAGGTCTCTTTTCCCCTGACTTCTTGGAAACCAGGAAGTAGCGGGAATAAAACCCTAGGTGAGACTCGTGGGGGGGAACGACAGTGATGCCAGAGCCGTGCTCGCAGCCGGGTCCCGTAGCGTGGTCTCCACCAACCCCATAAAGGGTGGGGGACGACGCTTGAACTGTATGGGATGGCGGCCCCATCTCAACGTGTTGTCCAACCACGATGGTAGAACACATCGCCGACAATCTGTCTCTGGAGGCTTCTCAGTCCGGCGCCCGGACTGAGAAGCGCTGCCAGGGGAGGCTCCAGGCGAGGGATCCCCCTCGCCTGAGTATCGCCCCACCCCTGCACGTTGGTGAAATCCGTGAAGGATTTTCACCGGGGCCTTCAGGGTCCCCACCGGCAGCGGTGAACAGGTGCTGCACAGGCGGGAACAGGGGGCACTGGGTAGCCCGCCGGGAAGAAGATGGGGTGCGAAAGCACTCGCCCTGCATATCATCAGATACGGGGACGAGAGGCGGGGCTGGCATGGGAATCCCCTTGATGGCCGCCGCCTCACCCATGATCTCCAGAAGAGATCGGCCATCCGGCGCGGTTTCCCACGTTGGACGACGGTGGCGGTTGTAACCCGGGAGCGGGAAAAACCGGACGCCGAAGACGTCGTCCATGGAGGCGTCGTCGGCGTCGATGATGCCGTCGTCGTCGTCCACATCAGGGCCGGCCGTGAACAGGTCGATGGCGTCAGCGAGGTCCACCGCAGGAGAAAAGAAGAGATGCCTGGAGAGGATCCCCTCTTCAGGCAGCTCCCGGCAGGCGACACAGGAGACGGGGGCCGCCATAGCAGCCGCGGGGTGGTCGGCGCCGAGGCACCGAAAGCACGCCAAGTGCCCGTCACCCGGTGCCAGGGAGGCGGGACAGGAGGCGCATAGAGGTCCTGAAAAGGACCTAGCTCCAGGAGCACTCTCAGGTGGCCCTGAAGAGGGCCGTTTTTCCAAACGGCCCTCTTCAGGGCCACCTGAGAGTGCTCCTGGAGCTAGGTCCTTTTCAGCCGCTGCCACCGGCTTGGGAGATCCGTTTTGTCGAAGTCATCTTAATGTATTCTCGATTTTCCGCTGATAAGCACAAGTGCTGAAAGAAAAGGGAGGATGAGCGACGGTATACACCGCGTTATATAGACACGATACCGTGGGAAATGTGGGCGGTGCCCACGCTGATTGGTGCATAGTTTGAAATTTTCAGTCCCGCGCACGCACGGGACAAGCCCATAAGGTGAAGCTTAGACGGCGTAGCCTACATGAAATAGAACCTGGTTCAACTAATTAAATATAAAGTGAGCGTTGTGGTACCATTTAACTCCCGATTGCGAGTTGCGGCTCTGTCGAACCAGGTTTTCCCAAGAAAGCCTGGGTATGTTCAGTGAGGTTCGTGGTATACCCAGAGAATGTCTAATATGAGACGTGGTCTGGTATACCCCCCAGATGTGTTCGGCTGCCAGATCGGCTCGGGGTCCTGCGCCTACAGATGACGTATCGACACTTGACGTATCGACCATAGACAGTGGCGGACTCAGGGGGGGGGCGACTGCCCCCCCCCTCGTGGCTCAATGGTTGAAAAAGCGCGCTAAAGTGCCCTTCAAGAGTGCCATTTTCACGTGCAAAACATGATTAGGTGCCCTCTAGGGTGCTCCTTCATCCAATAAATTATGATGATGTGTCCTTGTGTTCTAGATAGGGATGCAAATTATCGAGTAATTCATTAATCGATAGTTGTTTCATCTTATCGATCGATGATCGATTAATTGATAAGCGGCAATTCTTCTGAGAAGCTGAATTTCCTTCTGAATGTGACACATTTAGGTGGTAATTCAACGAAGTAGCTTAGTTGAGGTACTTTAAAATACTTCCACATATTGTGCATTTGGCGTCTGTCGTCATTAACCAACTTAAAGTGGCTCCATACTGCACTCCGTTTTGCCCTCTTCATCGTGTCAGTGTCCCGCTTTTCGTTTGTCTTGTCCTGCTTCGCTTGTGTTCCCGCTTGTGTTCCCGCGCGTGCGTCAAGTACGTCTGGCGTCAAGCGCGCCCTCACGTGGACGGTTGGGGAATTACGGGTTAAAAATGCGATTAATTGCAAGTAATTTATTTTAATCGAGTAATCTCTTATCGACAATTAATCGATAATCGATTAATTGTTTGCATCCCTAGTTCTAGAACAATAAAATTCAATGACGTGCCTTAATGAGTGCCCTTATAGTCCCCTTCTGCCCGTCTGGTGCGCTTTTAGTGCCCCCTTTAGTACCCTGATAGTGCCCTTCTGCCCGTCTGGTGCCCTGATAGTCCCCTTCTGCCCGTCTGTTCCTTCTAGTGCCCTGATAGTCCCCTTCTGCCCGTCTGGTCCTTCAAGTGCCCTTCTGCCCATCTGGTGCCCTTCTAGTACCCTGATAGTGCCCTTCTGCCCGTCTGGTCCTTCTAGTGCCCTTCCAGTGCCCTTCTAGTGCCCTTCTAGTACCCTGATAGTCCCCCTCTGCCCGTCTGGTCCTTCTAGTGCCCTTCTAGTGCCCTTCTAGTGCCCTTCTAGTACCCTTCTGCCCGTCTGGTCCTTCTAGTGCCCTTCCAATGCCCTTCCAGTGCCCTTCTAGTGCCCTGATAGTGCCCTCTGCTCGTCTGGTCCTTATAGTGCCCTTCTAGTGCTCTTCCGCCCGTCTGGTGCCCTTCTAGTGTCCTATGGTGGTGAAAATGAGAGAAAGTGCCTTATTGGCTGCCCTTCACACATGAACAAAAATTAATGAGTGCCCTAGGTTGCCCCTGATGATGATGATGTGCCCTCTGGAGCAAGAACATGGCAAACCGAAAAAAACATGTTGTGGTTAGCTATTGAGGTGCAGACGTTCCTCTCTTTGGTAGCTGACGAACGGGGAATGTGAGGCGTTGCTTTCATGTGGCGTTGCCATGACAAACAGCTACATCGAGTGGTACTTAAATCTCCACTGGATAACGAAGCAAAAAGCGGATTAAGAGTATGTCAGTGACCATAGTGGAAAAGCGTAATTAGATGCCAAGTTAGAAAAATAAAAATATTATTTTCAGTTTGCATAATCTGTTGAAAATGTATATACTTTTTTTGAGCATTCAAGATCATTCAAGTGAAGGAAAACTTCCTTAAATGTTTCCGTAGCTGGCTGTCAGCGGTCAAAGACTGTATGGTAGCGGCACATTGAATTTTCTCCAGTCTAATTTTTACTTAAATGTTAGTAAAGATGAAAGCAGTAAGGCATCCTCCTTTCTTTTGCTAAAATGTGAAAGTGCACAATGATGTGAACAATTCATTTTGGTGTTTATAAAGTCGCTAGAATAAGGGGAAACAGTGTCTTTGAAGGAAAAAAAATTCTCGGGGAAGACCCCAGACCCCCCGTTTAAATAATGAGCACAACTATTCTTTTAAGTGCTACATGGAGATGTAACAAGTGCCCCGAATGGGACCTTCAAGGCAGCGCTTGCTAAGGTTAGGCGATAGGACCTTCCAGGCAGCGCTGCCTTTAAGGCTCTGTTGGGTGAACAAAACACCATCAAGTTAGAAAAGCCACTGTGTCCGCTGGTGGGGCCCCATGTTGTCCAGAATGTGCCCTTTTTTTTTTCCGCCCCTGCCCTTCAAACAGTCTGAGTCCGCCACTGACCATAGATATATATATTATATTTCAAATAACCCTGCCTCGTTAAATCAATGAGCTTGGTGTTTTGCTTTAAAAAAATAGGTTATAGAAGAAGTCTAAACTGCAGAAAATAAAAACATCCAAGCTGCCCTCGGAATATCTGTCTATTTTTTAACCATCGGACCATAGTTTACGACAAAAACAACACAATTGACGGCAGCTCCTTTGCCGTGTGGTTTATACCAGAGCCCGTCTACGAATATTAGATATTCATATTAGACATTCTCTGTTTATACTCACACCGGCCCCATCTTCATAGACCGCGTCCTTCGAAGGATGCGTCCCCTGAATTGAGACTGGCTGCCGTGTTTTTTTTCAATAGTTACGGTAATATACCGGAAGAGGCCATTGGGAGCTATCCGCTCTGGGATACATCGACGTCATAGGGTCAGTTTCATCTCAGTTTCTGTTAACTCTCGCCAGTGGTCGAGTAAAATATGTTAATAAACATGTCGCTGAGCGGCTCAACTTTGGAAGAACAGCTTTCGTCCATAATGGAGGTACTTGCGAAAGCGGCCGTATCTGAAATAAGCCAACTGTTCTCGGAAGGCTCTGCTTCCCTTCGTTTACAAGTAACTCGGAGCCTGAAAGAAAACGAGACGCTGAGGACGAGGATGAAGGGGATGAGGAGTGAGCTGCTCTTTTTGCTCTTTTTGAGCCCACATCTGCCAACCACGGACTAAACAACTGGGAAATGGTGAGTGGAGTCCCGGTTGTAATAGGTGGAAAACAGGAGGGTCCGAGTGTTCAGGGGGGACTATTAATTGTTATATTTGTAGTTATAGGAATAATAATACAATAACAATAATCACCATGATTCAAACAATTAATACTGATTTATAACAGAAGCAGGCTACCTCACCTGACAACAAGCCTAATAGTTCGACAATGTGCCCATTTCCTGCACTTTGAATGGTCTTGGATGTTAGATTATACCTGCGCTTAAAGTCCTCTTTTGAAAAGCATCATGACCAGAGCCCTGCTAAAACACGAGTCAAACTTGGAGTTGCATTTCAAAGATGGAATCAGTGAAGAGTCCAGAAGGGTTTCAAGACAGATGCCACATGAGCTGAATTATCATTCCCAAACATCTAGTAGGGAATGGACTTGCCTACTGTATGAAAGAATATGTGTGTATAATGATTGTAATACCCATGAATATAATATCTTTATCTGAATAATTGATTGTTGATGATGTTTATAATGATTTACTCCTTTTAGATTATAATTGTTACCTGAATTATGATTTGTATCTTGTGTATGTGTATTGTTATGTTTTGTGTCTTTATGTGTGGACCCCAAGAAGACTAGCTCATCCCACTTTGGTGACAGCTAATGGGGATCCTTTTAAACATCATAAATTCAAAACATATAAATGTTAGCTGATCAGCTTAAAGGGAAAGACAATTGTCAGAATATAATAATTGCGCTTCACTCTCATGTCATGTTGTGCTCAGATCATTTTTCCTGGTGTTCGTTGAGTGTCCTCAACCTGGTCACCCCCTTGAGCTTTGAGTCTAGGGAGGAGGGGGCTGGAGGAGACATCCCTCTCTAATACTGTGAATCTGTGTCTGCAGTACACATTGTAAACCCTCCATGTCAATCTTACATACATACATAAAATAGTTTCTTTCACATGTACAAATTCAAACTGCCTCCTTTTGTGCAATTAGTGTATCAAAACAATGACTTTCTGTCTTTTTTTTCCTCCCTTTGCAGAAGACTGCGATGCCTTTGGAGATCGCAGCATGCAGCCCGGCGCCACCTCAGAGAGTCTGCATGTGGACGCCCCTGGCTCCTCCAAAATGTCCAGTCACATGGAGGAGCTGAGGATCCTGAGTGTCCACGGACAAGGGGAAGGCCCACTGGCGCTCGACAGCCATGACACCTTCTTCACCGCGTCAGAAGTGGAGGCCCTGAACTCGTTGTCTGTTGACCACAGCGTGGCCACAAGCCTGTGCGCCGAGCGGTTGGTCCGCCACGAGGAACTGAGTGTGCAGGTTTGAAATCATTTCCTCATTCACCATCCAAAAGAGATGCTTCCTCTGTTACACCTCCAGCCCACACCCATATGATTCAATGTGTCGTTAGTGTGGATTGATAACTATTCTGTGCAAATAATAGAATATGTCTTGTGTGTGTTTCCTTCTTTATGTGGAAAGCAGCAGACCCTAGACACCATTTCAATCAAGGTTGAAGAGGATATTGGTGGAGACATGCCCGCTGTAGGTTAGTAACATACATTGCATCTATGCAAGTAAACGACCTGGATCAACTGAGAATGTACTCGATTCTACCTGCGCTAAAAAGCCTGGTCCTCTTTTGAAAAGCATCATGACCTACATCATGACCAGTTAAAACATGAGTCAGACTGGTTTATCATTTTCAAACCTTAATCAGGCATGAAAACGGGTCAGGGGTGAAAAAGGTGAGAAGGATATTATCCTTCTAGGGGGGTCCAGGGGCATGCTCCCCCGGAAGAAAAATTGAACATTCCATCTTTTAACGCATCGATCTGATGCACTTTGGGATGCATTCTTTGCCAACCTGGGGAGAGCTGGAGAAACGTAACTTCAGCCATGAGTCAAAAATATTATGGCCTCCTTACTAGGTCAACTCCTTTTAAGTCAACTTAAAACCTATCTCTTCAGGACCACCTACAACATTTGACAAATCTTCCTCCGCCATCTTCCACTCTCTCCCGCTCTCTTAATGTGTTGCCTATTGTTGTGGTGGTGTTTATTTATTTCCTTTTGTTTGATTGTCTGTACTGTCTCTATGTATTCCTTTCTTATTTGTAAAGCGTCTTTGAGTACTTGGAAAAGCGCTATAAAAAACTGATCAATTATTATTGTTATTATTATTACTAAGTATTATGCAAGACATTTCATGCCAGCCTTTCACTGGGTCTAACATTTACAGTATAAGAGGCACAATGTGGCCAGCGCCGTGTTCCAATACCCGTACTGTCCGTACTGTGTACTCAAAATGTGAGTACCCAGTACGTTCCAATTCAGATCCGGCGAAAATAAGTATACTTCAAGGACCCGGATGCCGTACTCAAAATGGGCTAATCGTGAAGTGTAGATCGAAGGACACTCTCCGTACTCAACGGCAGCCATCTTAGCTACGTAGCGGAGGAGGCGGAGCCAGGCTGAGCCAAAGTCGGCGCATTTTCCACATAGCCTGCATTAATAGAGTCATTTTGTAGTTTTTATAGTTTCTATAGCTTTTTATAGCTGCTAGGCGTAAAGAGTTCACCGTTCAAAGCGGGATGTTTATTGCGGGGGAGGAGCCGCGGCGGCAGTCGTGATCGTAATTTCCGGTAAGTGCACCACGGAGTACTCGATTTGGAACAGCACTCGCATCTGAAAAATTACCGTACTCAAGTGAGTACGGATAGTGCAGATAGTGTACTTCCTTTAAGTATACTCATGGAAGTACGGGTATTGGAACACGGCACTGGGCTTAATGCAAATGCAGATGGTGGACATGCTGCAACTTAACTTGTCCATCATGATTGACAGCCAATACAATGTTATGTAATCAGATTTTAATACATTTTATTGGCAAAGATAACCTAAAACACAATACATCCAGCATTATCAAAACATTAAACCCTTTTCAAGGGATAGTTATAGATTATTTATCTTAACCTCACTCCCAATTTTCTTCCTAGTAAAAAGCATTATCTTTGTCTTTTCCACAGAAAATTTGAAACCCCATTTATCTGACCACTCTTCTACCCTTGTTATAGCCCTCTGCAATCTCTGCACTCTAGAGAAGGTTATGCATGGAATTATGTTTATCTAGTGCTTTACTGGAACTCAAGTTTGGTAGTATTTCTTACGTTTGTTTTGTCTGTAATCTCTCCTCCCAGGCAAACGGATCATGTTGGTCAAAGTCAAGTTCAGAGGCATCCAGAAATTCATCAGCATTTCTGAAGCCAAGCTCATTGAACTGCTTGAGTGTGGTAAGTCTAACTTTAATTGAAATGATTTTGTCTGGTCTGTAAATCAACTTGATGAACTGATATTCAGTATTCCTTAATGCATTATGTGTTGCAGTTTATTTTGCCCAAAAATCATATTTGAAGTTTGTCTGTTTATTAACATTAATATTCAAATATATACAGCTTTTAACATCTTTTCAAAAGGCATAGAAACAAACTAACTCATAACTAATGCTGTTGCCTAAATGACCTAAATGGTTCATGCTTTGGAGAAAATGTGCTCATTATGTTTGTGTTCCCCATAGCATTCCAGAAGTTTGGCATCTCCCTCAGCCAATTGCCTAATGCGAAGCTCTTTGATGACTCCAAAACTGAGGTTGACCATGAGGTGTTTGAAGAAGTGATTGGTGCAAATACTGGTGTTTATGAGCTATCCATTGATGGTGTCTCTGAAGGTTTGTATTGTCTAATCACTGTCATGTTGTTGTGTTTTTTTCAGGCTGATAGAGATGCTATTGAATTATTTTTCCATGTTGATAATTGGCAGTGGGGACACAGGATTATACTCTGCATTAATAATGTTAATCATCTAAATAGGACATGGGTAGAACAGATGACGCAACCTGTATGTCCTAGGGTTCTCTTTCTCTTTGGGTTGTTTTTAGGAGACCTTGGAGGTGCTCTTTTACCTGTTTGGATGAAAATGGTTCTCAAACTTTACGTAAAATATTGCTGTGCAGGTTTTGTTTCTGAGGCACCAGCTGTTGGCCATTCGACACCAGCTCTAAGTCAAGAGGACTCTAAAACTGACTCTACTGTCATTCTAAGCGATGAAAGTCCCCAGGGGAAACGGTCCAGACCAAATAGGTCCGATGCCCATGCTGTAAGTATCTTTTTTGTGGCACATTGGCTCCAAATTATTCAACCGTGTCCTGGCCCATTGAGCCATTTGTCTCAGAACACCAATATAACTAGAGAAAGTTCCCAAATGAAAGATAATTCATCCACAACTCTGCTTGCTCCCTGCAAAGTTATATTTGCCCAACACGGTAATCTGATGGCAACCGGCAGACACTCTTAATTAATTCGCAAAAGCCTCCTGGATCCATTCAGTTCAAGTTTACTGTCATGTGCTCACAAATAAGCATTTATCAGCAAGTCCTCCATCCTGCCGTCTTGAGTTTTGCTGAAAAGACGTTGAAGCTAAACAAATTCATGTGTATGTGGTAGTAATGTGCAATGACTGCTGCAGGCTAAAATAAGAGCTCTCCATCTTATTATTGTATTCCTAGTTGGTTGACGAAATACTTCACAAGAAACCTGGTGGTGATAATGTCATTAGGGAGTATGACAGAACAAAAATGTTGTCAGACAGCACACGGCGGAAAATGGTGAACATTCTAGTAGCTGAAATGATGGAGAAGCATGGGTGAGTGTCATGAGTATTGAACACAGAATCTCTTCTTAGGCTATGCTAAGTATGTGATTAATAAGACAGAATGTTTTTTCCTCAGAAAAATGCCACCACGCCATATAAGAGAAATGTATGCACGGGGAATTATTGAGCTCTTTCCATACCTGAGGGATCCCCAAACCAAACATGGCTACGTAAGTTGTTTGACATTTGTGCACCCATAACACACAAACTCGTCAATACATGATACTCACTTGTTGACCCTTCACCTTTTTGCAGCTATGAACAGCCTTTTAAACTTTTGTTTCACCGATAGGAACATTACTATGATTCCCAGAGCGGCCAGGGTTACCTCAGTTGGCGAATAAAGACAGTCCAGAGAAACAACTCGCACAGGAAATCACCAATCTCTATCAAGACATTTGATGGAGGTCCAACAGCACAAAGACAAGTTGCAGGCACCTCTCAACACTCTGATGAAGACTGCGTCAATGCAATCTCCCTGATGAAGCATAGTGTTGATGAAGAAACAGTCAAGCAGAAAATGAGGAGTACCTTTCGGTATCGAAGGAATAGGGTTGAAGATCCTGAAAGATGTGGCGATGTCCTGGCAGAATACCCACGTTTTAAAGATGTGAAAGGCCTAGTAAGTAATGATTTTCAGGTGGATGCATGCATCTATGGTTTGAGTTGGGTAATGTCAAGAGACATTTCACAGTGGCCAAACTTTAAATTAAGGTTTGCCCACATATTTTGAGAATCGAGTTAGCATTGATAGATTTATGGTCTCAAAAACAACTCTCTTTTTCCATCCAAGATTGAACAGGACTTTGTGGAGCTGTTTGGAGAGGCCACAAGCAACACATTTAAGGAGAGATGGCCCACCGCCTTCAAAGACAAAATCATCGCCCAAAGTAAGGGACTACACCGCACAGCTGAGCTCCAAGAACTCATTGATGTTGCTGAATCATCTGACCATGTCAATAGTGATCGTGAAGATATGGGTAAGGATTAATACATTTATTGTTCAATCTTTAAACTGTAACAGTTAATTCTTTGGTTTGACCAGTCTGCCTATTGGTCATATTATTTTGTGTGTGTCTGTGTGTGTTTTAGGATGGGACAGTGACATGTCTGGAATCCTCCTCCTCCTGTATCTATTTCCACCTTCAGCACAGGGTCGCAAGCGACCTGGCAAGATGGCGGCGGCTCAAGCGGAGAAGCTTCTAGTGGTGTTTCAGAAGGTTAGCCCAACAGTGAATAAATGTTACATCCCGCTGTAAAACTATTGCATTAGACATTTTATCCAATGCAATTTTGTTATGCAGTAAGGCCTTCAATATCGGTGGAATTGGAAGCTTGATATACTATTTTACATGGTCTGGTCCCAGATGCAGGGTATTTAGGATATTTTATATGCAACATCATGTATTTACACTACCGTTCAAAGGTTTGGGGTCACCTGCTCATTTCAGCATTAAACTCTATTGTAGCCATTGTCATGAAATAATGATCTTGAATGCTGTAAGATCATTATGAGCGCACGGAAATCCGTCAAGATGAGCTCAACAAGTATGGGAACATTTTTAGTGTTTAATGAAAACTATTTCCAATATTTATTAAAAGTGATTCAGAGAATTCGAAGTGTGCAAAATGCTGTGTGAACACAACAAAAGTTGGCTGTTTTAAATAGCCTAAAATAAACCATAATGCTTTGTTTACCCTTTTACTGTTAAGCACTCTCGACTAACTATGAATTATGGTGTATGAAGTATGAATCCTAAGCTTTGTGTTAGAAATGTTTACTTTTTTTTTCATTTGAAGCAGCCAACTTCTGTAATGATGACCCAAATTGCACACTTGGTATTCAATTTCTAAAGTCACCTTAAACTAGACATTCAAAGCCAACAACTCTCAAAGCCATCCCATAAGGATTCAGCTGATTTCATTCACTCATAATAATCTTCCAGAGCATTCCAGTTGATTATTTCATAAAGCTGGTTAGAATGGAGTTCAATGCTGAAATGAGCAGGTGACCCCAAACTTTTGAAAGGTAGTGTACATTGTACAGATTATGTAGGATGAGAGTTATGTAAATGCATTGCATATTACAGACTGTTAGACTTTACTAAATCAATTAGATATACTGAAACATGTAAAATAGTGTTATATTGGATTTTTATATTATATTTATTTCACAGATTGTGAGGCTCAATGATGAGCAATGCTATGCTTTTCAGGCTAGCTTGCTCATCAATCAATTAAAATAACCAGATTGACTCGAAATTGAACAAATGTTTTTTGTTCTGTTTGTGTGTCATCGACAGACAGGAACCAGCATACAACAGCACCTTGATTCCATCGAAGAGAGAAGACAGCCCTATCTTCTTGCCACCGGTACCAAGAAAAGTTGCATCCATGGCTACTACATCATACTGGACAAGCAAGCCATAGCGTGTCAGGCTGTGAGTGCTGTTGGAGCATTTGATGAACTTTTCAAAGCTCACTTTGTTTTTGGCACATCCTATAACAATGCGCTGTACAAAATGTACACTTTCATTCAGACCACAATTTTTGAAATAGACATAGGGAAGGTTAGAGAGACTCCTCGGGTTGCTGAACTCCGAGCAAGATTGCTCCACTTAATTAGCTGTTGAGCTCTACTAATCTATGAGCCAGGTGGTCTCTGACAATATGTTGTGTATTCTATGTAGTGAATGTTTTGGTGGGGTGAATCTTCTTGTTAGACACTTGAAGAGTGTTCGTGGTTTATTGCCTGGGAAAATTCTCTCCCTTAAATGTGGCCAGACTGGTTGTTCTCTTGAGTTTGGGTCGTTTTCAGGGTTTAGAAAACATTTAAATCGCGTTCACAGTGGACAAAGTTCAGTTCAAAGTATCACTGAGGGACAGACCTCTGAGGCCAGAAATGTGTCAATGTCTTGTGATGATGATAGTGATTTGTGTTTTAGCGATGTGGCTACCTCCTCAGTCAAAACTGCTGATCTTTCAGTGACCAATAAAAACACCAAGGATGCTTGTGGCGCTATTGTAGCTCAACTGCTGTCAGCAGGAGTAGGCCAAAATACTGTTGATGTGGTAGTGTCGTCATTGGAAGAACTTGTAGAACAGATTCAAAGTCAGGTGAAAGAAACAGCGTTAAATGCTTATCCCCAGAAAATGAAATGCATACTGGAATTACAAAAGCATTTAGTGAAATTGAAAATCCATTTACCTCCCTTTATACAGTCTCTAAACAGAAGTCCTATTTCAAAGAGACATGTGAAATTGTTACTCCTGTAGAGAAAGTACTTGGAGTCAGGTTTGATAATAGGAGGAAGAAAAAAACTGGTACTTACGACCAAGTGCTCGTCACAGACAAATTCTCTTATGTTCCTATTCTACAAACATTACTGTCCATTTTCAAAAATCCAAAGACGAGCAGTATGCTCTAATCTGGCAGGAGTTCCCCAGATGGCTTCTATGTTGATTTGGAGGATGGGTTATATATAAAGGCACATCCACTTTTTTCAAGTGAGTCATGCATTAAAAATACAGTTCTATGATGACTTTGAACCATGTAATCCCTTGGGATCCAAGAGAGGTTCTCATAAAATAGGAGGCATATACTTTACATTGAGAAATTTCCAGTCTAAATTTAATCAATGTTTGGACAACATATATCTATGCATTCTCTTCCACACCCAAGATATTAAAACATATGGGTTCAATGCAATATTAGAGCCACTTGTGTCAGAGCTTAAAGTACTCGAGACTGAGGGAATTGAAGTTCAATGCTTTAATGGCCGTTTACGGGGTAGTATATTCCAAGTAATGGGGGATAATCTTGGATTGCATTGCTTGTTTGGATATGTTGAATCATTTTCAGCCCGTTACTGCTGTCGATTTTGCCTGACTGAGAAGGAAAAGTTTCATACTGTCTTTTTTGAGGATGACCCCAGTGTGACTTTACGATCAAAAGATATACACCTGCAACATTGTGAAGCTATAAAGGCAAACACAACACTAACTCATGTGTATGGTGTTAAGCGTTATTGTTTACTTGATGAGCTTAAGTTCTTCAGTGTATCAGAGAATTTTTCTGTTGACATAATGCACGATATATAGGAGTTGCCCAATACGAGATGAAACTAATATTCGAATATTTGAAGTCTGACTTCATTTCACACAGAGAACTACAAGCTTGGATAGTCTCATTCAATTATGGCTACACAGAGAGTAGGAACAAGCCACCTGGAGTCAGACTAGAAGAAGGAAATGATTTAGGGCTTAATGCTATCCAGACATGGGGTTTTGTCAGAAATATGCCCCTTATATTTGGGGATGTTTTGCAGAGAGGTGACAAGTGCTGGCAGCTTCTTTTACTACTTGTGCAAATAGTCAACATTGCGTTTTCACCTATTTTAACAGAAGGTTTGACCATTTGTTTAAAACATTTCGTAGCTGAACATCACAGGCTATTCAAACGTTCCCTCTAAAAGGCTTTTGCCCAAACATCCTTTTCTAATTCATTATCCACGTTGTTTAAGACTTCTGGGGCCTGTTCTTCACATGTGGTCAATGCGTTATGAGTCTAAGAATTATTACTTCAAAAATGTAACTAAGACTCTAGCAATCAAACATCAAAGTGACTCGGCCGACAAGTTTGGCTTGGCGTCTACCACTATTAAAAAGGGTCCTGGGAAAATGGTTGCTCTGTGTGATGTGAATGAGGGTGACAATATTGCATTGTATTTGAATGTTTCTGTGGAAATTTCTGTTTTGAATGTTAAATGGGCAAAAGTCCATGGCACTGAATATCGCCCCAAGTTGATTATTTGCAGTAGTGTTGACATTGATCTTCCTAAGTATTGTCAAATCAGAGCCATTATTGTACAAGATGATGTAGTACTTTTGATCTGTGTAGTTCTACATACATGTTGTTTTGATGAACATTTTCATTCATTTAAAGTCAGTTTCAAAGAGGTTGAGGAATGGAAGATTGTCAGTGTAAATGAACTTGTGTACCATAAACCGTTTGACTTGCTGATGACATATGGCACACAGGATGATTTCAAATATATTGTGCCGAATTGTGTCTTCATTTAGAAGTCATGTTGACCTCTCCAATAAAATCTGAACTGAAGCTGAAATATTGAAAATGTGTTTTATTATAATTTGACACTTAAAAAGAGTAAAAATAACAATGGTGGAACAATTTTCCTTTAACTTAAAGAGCCCATGCCATTACAATCACATTTTTCCTGTTTGTCAAATAACATAGGTCTGAATAAGTTTTTGAGCTGTGGTAAATCTGAAATCTGCAGTTTATTTGCTGAATGCAATAGGCAATGAAAGGAAAAAGGCAGAAGAAATGAGCCAATCTGGATAAGGTCACACTGTGACGTAGCGTTGTCAAACTATTATTCATGGCCCTGCCCACTTGGTTGGTTCGTAACCACCCACAATAATTCTGAAGGAGTCGTGATTGAGCTAGTGCTAAATGCTAATACGTGTATGGTAGTTGCTTAGTTCGTAGTAACAGGCTAGTTACAGAATTTTGAATGCAATGGCAGAACGACATCGAAGTACATGAACTGCGACATGCTGCCTGCCGCCGGTTGCCGCGGCGCGAGGCACCACCGCCGCGAAGCACCACCGCCCGGCAGCGGGCAGCCGGGCGGTGGTGCCTTGCGCCGGCAGCAGGCTATGGCAAGCCGAGTGTGCCACAATTCGACTTCAATTAAACGCGTTCTGAAACGCCAGCACGCGTGCCCAGAACGCGTTTTGGTTTTCCAGAACGCGTTCCGGCGTTTCAGCGCGCGCGCCCAGAACGCGTTCCGGCGTTTCAGCGCGCGCGCCCAGAACGCGTTCTGGCATTTCAGCGCGCGCGCCAAGAACGCGTTCCGGCATTTCTGCGCGCGCGCTCAGAACGCATATTAGCATATTAACAGCACGCGTGCTGTTAATATGCTAATGCGCTCCTCCCCTCAATTTTCTCAGCCAATAGATTTGAGCCGTTTTCACCTAATCATATGAAGGACCACAGCCTCCTTAGCAAGTACAGCCGGCTCTGCTCTTTCTAGAGTGCATCTGTGTTGGCATTTGTACGTGGTGACCCCCTCCACATTGTCCCCTCTCAATGGAGACTGGTAGCATATGTCATTTAGTCCTCCTGTAATCCACCACAATTTCTCTTGGAGGTGTTCAGTTGCAGGTGTGATGACCCAGGCGGGTCTTTGACCCGGCCCCTGCTGTGTGTATGCCTGTGTTTCTCTCACTCCTAATCAGGAGATTGTCGGCAGGTGCTGGTTGGACGGGGACCGCAGTGTATAGAGCCTGCCCAGACAGGCTTCTCCCTCCTCCCGGCATTTGATTTCTGCTGTTTGTTTGTAACACATGGACTGATGTTCACTTAATAACAATATAGTAATAACATACTAACTAACTAATATAAATATATGATTAATATATTCCTCACCATGACCTGACGTGTAGACACTGTGAAAAAGAAATAGGAAAAAGGTGACCAAAACGTTTCACTAAATTAAAGGCTATGAGTGAGTTTGTAGGTGAGTTACAAATGTATCAAGAGTAGAGGCCAGTTTAATGTGAAAAGGGATGGTTAAATGGTAAATGTTGTGAATATTTTGGGGGCAATTTTGGCTGCAATATTTTCTACATTTATATAGGCTATACACCAACTATTTATGTGATGTGACAGGAGCGGGATGGAAGTCTTCCTAAAGGGCTTGGTCTGTTGGGTACCAATACCTACCAGTTGGTTACCAATAGTATCAGTTGTAGTAGTATCTATCTCCTCACCTCCCTATATTATATATATATAGTTTTTTCTATCTGTCTCATTCCAACTGATGAAGTGAATTATACCTCGTCTTATAGGCTACTACCACGTACAGGCTAAAACCTGCAACTGCATGTTAATACTTCAGACGGACTTATTTACTTCTAATGGAATTTTAACTCTAACTTCTGAACTCTTTTATTGTTTTTATTGTACTCAGAAGACGAATAAGCTGACTCATGTAATGCTGTAATAAATAAATGTAATAAACGATACGCTATGAATAAAAGTATTTTTTAATTATGTTATCATAGTTGCCACGGCACTTACCATACACAATGTTCGGTCAAGTAGCTTAGATAGTGTATAGTCAAAGTGTATGTACTTGTAGTGTTCACCACCTCCACATTAACCACCTAATTTGAAACATCTTAACATCTTTCGACTTTAAGAACGACACAACAGAAAAGATTCGCGAAAGAAGAGCTCTGGTCTCGACTGATGTTGTCTGTGTGTTTGCCCTAGCATATGATTAGGTGAAAACGGCTCAAATCTATTGGCTGATAAAATTGAGGGGAGGAGCGCATTAGCATATTAACAGCACGCGTGCCGTTAATATGCTAATATGCGTTCTGAGCGCGCGCGCAGAAACGCCGGAACGTATGGCAAGCCGAGTGTGCCACAATTCGACTTCAATTAAACGCGTTCTGAAACGCCAGCACGCGTGCCCAGAACGCGTTTTGGTTTTCCAGAACGCGTTCCGGCGTTTCAGCGCGCGCGCCCAAACCTACATTCAACCAGTGTGTATGGCCCATGACTCTCTGAGGTGGTAGGTACCTCCAGGTAGGCTACCCCCTCCATGCCAGGGCGCCCTGAATTTATGTTTATTAACAGCTCCTCCACCGGGGTCAAGACAATTTGAGGGCCAGAGGGGTGTTCCACGAACGGAGGTTTAACAAACACTGAGTTAACGCTGAACTCTAGGTTGATTGACCCTGTGCCGACCAACCCAGAGTTTTCGGTTCCACAGCAGCGGTTATGCATTAGTTCAATCAACTCGGGGTTGGTTAACACAGGGTTGTGCGCGTCCACGCCAAACTTAAAAAGACGTGATGTATGGATCATGGAAACCCTGATCGATATGGCGAAACGGGCCGCTTATTTCAATGAAATGGAACTCCAGGTTCTCCTGGAGAGCTATGACGAGGAGAAGGACATTATCACAAGAAAAGGGAACGCTAAAACCTCTGGAACCCGGAGAACCAAAGCCTGGCAGCGGATCGCTGACCGCGTAAATGCGTTAGTTACACGTCAAAAGCATGATCCTTAATATTTGAGCCATGAATATATAAATATCCCAGTTAAGCATTCTTAAAGATCCTACCACATAACCCCTTTCTTCTAAAACAACATGTACTCCGATTGCTTCCAAGCGGTCAGAGGATCAAGTATAAAAATGAAGTATAAAAAACATACAAACTGGCTTTTCCCACCATCGTATTGGTATAAATTTAAATAAGCCATTTTTTTAAGCCAATCGTGAAAAGGCCGACAGTCGGCAGACTGGATCTGGCCCTCAAATTGTCTTGACCCCGGTGGAGGAGCTGTTAATAAACATAAATTCAGGGCGCCCTGGCATGGAGGGGGTAGCCTACCTGGAGGTACCTACCACCTCAGAGAGTCATGGGCCATACACACTGGTTGAATGTAGGTTTTTGTGTTTTCTTGTATTTTAGATTTTTTTTGCCTTCGAAGTAACACATGCAAACCGTGTGCTTGCCACAGCGCATACTAGGCCTATTCCAAATGTTTCTTTTTTTGGTAACTGGGTAGAAAACCTAAAAGTGACAATTCATCAACTTCACAGATCAAGATGGATCAGTGCTTGTAATGAAGCCGCCGGCTACGATCGAACATTCTCCAGTGGATGCAAGTCCGTTAGGACTATTTTATACTTTATGTTGTAAATGCCTCTCGGCATAGTACTCAGACAATATTGCTCTTTGTATGATAGGAGGCCGATACAAATCTTGGATGGGTCATCTGAAACGACTGTGATGTGCTCAGCATCTCCAGCATTATAGCCTAGATAAAACTACCATTTGAAAAAAACGGAGGGCTACGCAAATAGTCTGGAGTGAACTGAGGCCAGGTCCTCGATTGGTAGTGTTGGCTATGCAAGGCTATTTAAATATATTAAAGATTTGCGCGAGAATCTATATCTCTCCACTCCAGCAAAAAGTCATCCAATATGCCAAGATGTCGAGCCGTGGTCTTATCAATCGCTCCCGGTGGATTGCACGTATAATTTGCGCTCTGATATCAGCAGTTCACTCATCAAAAGGGCATGCCATTGTGAACACATGAAATCTGCGGTGAACGCCGGTTGAAATACCCAAAACCGGGTTATGTTTCAAACTTAACCTGCGCAAAACCTGGTCCGACCAGGTTTGATTCAGAGCATATTTTGCTATAGCAACTAACATACCGTGATCCTTTTGGAACGGAAAACCTAGGGTTACAGCAAACCCTGGGTTAACTTACCCGGTTATGTGATAAAACCGGCTTTGTGGAACACCCCACTGGTCTCGACTGATGTTGTCTGTGTGTTTGCCCTAGCATATGATTAGGGGAAAACGGCTCAAATCTATTGGCTGAGAAAATTGAGGGGAGGAGCGCATTAGCATATTAACAGCACGCGTGCTGTTAATATGCTAATATGCGTTCTGAGCGCGCGCGCGGAAATGCCGGAATGCGTTCTTGGCGCGCGCGCTGAAACGCCGGAACGCGTTCTGGAAAACCAAAACGCGTTCTGGGCACGCGTGCTGGCGTTTCAGAACGCGTTTAATTGAAGTCGAATTGTGGCACACTCGGCTTGCCATACGTTCCGGCGTTTCAGCGCGCGCGCCCAGAACGCGTTCTCAGATATGCATGTTGGATGGCTAGGGTGTAGGTCTGGGAAGAACTTCAGGCCAAAATCTTGCAAGTGAGCCGCTGGGTGAGGTGCAAAGAGATGGAGCACTTGCTGAGTCATTTCCTGTAGGGCTGGAGCCACAGGTTGGAGCGTATGCGTCCTTTCAGACCCCCTGATATATAAGAGACCCCAAGGTAGAGCTTACTCAAATGTTGTCGACTCAGTCACCTATTGCATCACTTCCTTTAGGGCTTCAGCCTCCTAATTGATCATTGTAGTAGGCTATAATTGAATGCCCTCTTTCATATATGATACCTCCTCCACTGGGACGTGGCAACAATTCTCTAAATCCATATGGGGAGGGGGGGGGGGGGGATGCTTGTGGACAGTAGGGGTGTACACTAGACATAAATAGGAAGCAAACTCAGGAGAAGGAATGACCTCTCACAAATATTTATTGAATAACTTGTTTCAAATAACCCTGCCTCGTTAAATCAATGAGCTTGGTGTTTTGCTTTCAAAAATAGGTTATAGAAGAAGTCTAAACTGCAGAAAATAAAAACATCCAAGCTGCCTTTTAAGGATACCTTGGAATATCTGTCTATTTTTTAACCATCAGACCCTAGTTTACGACAAAAACAACACAATTTACGGCAGCTCCTTTGCCGCGTGGTTTTTAGAGCCATGTAAGTATGAGGGGGCGGTCGATAGCAACCACCATAGCAACCATGACGGTCAAGTGACTGGATGCAGCCCCGTTGAAAAAAATAGAATACCACCCTCAGGAGATTAATGATATTTAAATGATTATGACCATGAAGTCTTTATTTGCATGGGTTTACATTTCGTTCTGTGTAGCATGGAAAAATCGGAGAAACACTCCCATTCAGAATGCATTGGTTTACATTTCGTTCTTTGGAGCAAGGATATTTTTATTTATTTATTTATTTTCAGTTTTTTGAGGGGGTATTTTTTCTGCAATAATCCAAAATCCAATGGAAAACCCCGTTGGCTTTTTGTCAAGGGAACCCAGGGCGACGCTTCCGGGTTGGCCAACATACGTCATCCCTCCACCACGCTATACTGTAAAAACACATGTTCAAGTGGAATGATAATGCATGAATTTATTCTTTATTCTGCCATAGTATTTATTTAAGTGGGGAGGGGGGGCATACAAGTCTTTTGGCCATAGTGGATCCAGATCTGTTCCGGAGCATTTCACCACCTCGGGCAACAGCGCAGGGTTGCCAGGTCCTGCAAAAAACGTCCTGCCCACATACCGTTCAAAATCCACCCAAAATGTCCTAGAAGCAGCCCAAATAAAAAAGATATTCCACTTTGGCCAATGTTTTGAAAGTTATAATATTTGAGGGAATATAATATATGTTGTTGCTGGGTTTTGCGTATCATATGCACGCGAAATGGTCATTTGGCGTATGTACTGCACGCATTTTGAAAGTGTCAAACCGTGCGATCTGTACGCATATTGGTGAGACTGGGTCAAGTAGATGTCGAGTCACAACCTGACTTTATTTCGAGCATTTGACGACATGAAAACATAATTTTGGAATTGGAGTGTTGAAACTGAATAGACACTGCCAGCAAGCATTTCTGCATTTAACAAGTCTAATATGCGCCGGGTCACAACGTTACTTTATTTCAACCATTTGTCGGCCTGAAAACATATAGGCCTAGGGAAATGGTGATTTAGAGGACAGCTTGTTTGACACTTTTGTAACTGTGGCTCCCTCTCACTCCTTTCCACTGTGTATTTATATCGATTGAACGAGAGAGGATGTAACGATAATTCCACGAAAATAAAGGCTCGATGGCTATAATAATTTAAATATAATTAACTTATACAAGACACCGAGATTATCTGGCTGGCTGACTAAAAAGGCACTGTCTTTGGAACTTATAACACAGGAGGTCTGGCTCGCCGACGAAAAAGCATTGCGATCATAAAAGCGTGTCCATCTGACAAAAGCAGAAATCCGGTATTAAATGGATTCGATCCGACAACCTCCTGCCTATAGATCAAGCGTCTCTATCAAATGTACCAAGGAAACCACACAGTTGTAAATGCATTTACTAATATATGTATCTAAATGACGCTACAACTATCGCCAAATGAGAGGAGAAATCCTCAAAGCAGATCTGTGTTAAACTGATTTGGTCTGCTTGTCTTGGTCAGCGATTGGGCGCAAACACTTCAAATGCATTGGCTGAGAGAAAAGAAGGGCGTAGGTTATTAGCATACTATAGAAACGCCGTATTTAACGGCGTTGTGATGTGCACAAAAGCGCCGTATTTTACGCGCGTTTTGATGTTCAAAACGGCGCTTTTTACGCGCGCTCTTGAAAGGCTCATTTGCGGGCGTAAAAAGCGGCGCTTTTTTGCGCATGACGGCGTAAAATACGCCGTTTTTCTGCATTTTACGGCGTAATGAAGGTGATACGCGTCTAAATGATGCCGCTTTCTGGCGGGGATATGGCAAGCCATCCCCGCCAGAAAACGGCATCATTTAGACGCGTATCACCTTCATTACGCCGTAATAAACGCCGTAAAATGTAGAAAAACGCCGTAAAATACGCCGTCATGCGCAAAAAAGCGCCGCTTTTTACGCCGCAATTGAGCCGTTCAAGAGCGCGCGTAAAAAGCGCCGTTTTGAACATCAAACCGCGCGTAAAATACGGCGCTTTTATGCACATCACAACGCCGTAAAATACGGCGTTTCTCTAGTATGCTAATAATCTCCGCCCTTCTTTTCTCTCAGCCAAGGCATTTGAAGTTTTTGCGCCCAATCGCTGAACAAGACGAGCAGACCAAATCAGTTCAACACAGATCTCCTCTCATTTGGCGTTAGTTGTAGCGTCATATTCATATAGATATATATATTAGTAAATGCAGTTTCAACGTTGTGATAACCGTGGTCCAATCGAGACGCTTGCCATGTAAGGAAGAGGTTGTCGGATCGAATCTATATATTGTCAGATTTGTGCTTTTGTCAGATGGTCACGCTTTTATGATCGCATTCGCAATGCTTTTTAGTCCGCAAGCCAGACCTCCTGTGTTATAAGTTCCAAATTCAGTGCCTTTTTAGTCAGCCAGCCAGATCATCTAGGTGTCTTGTTACACGCTTTATAAGTTAATTATATTTAAATTATTACAGCCATGGAGCCTTTATTTTCGCGGAGTTATCGTAACATCCTCTCTTGTTCAATCGATATAAATACACATTGGAAAGGAGTGAGAGGGAGCCATAGAGAGAGACACTGATGAACTGGGGAGCCATGCTCTAACAACGTTCAGAGGCTTGTAACAGTCTACTGAGTCTGACACGGTGCTTAAATGGGCTCTGGAGACGCAGGAATGTTGTTGGATTCAACTATTTGTGCATGGAAGCAAAAAAAATATCTCCCCATCAAGGCCAACAGCAGAGTAGCCGAAAAGAATAGACTGATATGAAAGCTTCAAATATTAAAACCCGATTGATTAGGCCTATGCCGACATAATATCAGTCCTAATCCTGAACGCACCGTGCGTACATTTTTCACGGCATTTTCCGACAGACAGACAGACAGACAGACAGACAGACAGACACTTTATTTACCCCAAACTAACTTTCATAATCCAGCAGGTTACACAATACAAATAACTCTTACACAAATACAGACAGCCTATACAGTAGGCTAATACAGCGCCCACCTCAGCAAAAGGTAAAATGTAAAAAGAAGATATAAGCTACATTTAAAACACAGATGCTGTAGCCTACATAAAAATACAGATGCCACATGAAATATGAAAATAGGATGCAATGTATAAATATGCAAAACTAGGATATAACTGGCTATAATGAGAATACTTGGTTAACTTACATCTGTGCAATGACTATCCTCCTAAATTAAATTAGTTAGATGGAAAGATTTTTGTCTATGGAATGATCCTGTCACTTTACTGCCACACATTGTGTGTAAAGTGATGAGGTAGGAGAATCCGTGTATGGTTCGTTCTTTGAATATTCCGAAATAACAAAATCAGAAAAAACTATTAACAGGATTGTTTTTTGGTTTTTCAGATTTGGTTTTGAAACTGAAAAAGGGCAAAAGGAATAAACAAATAAACGGCATTTGATTTTGTGTGTTGGTTTTTAAAACCCGAAACAGAAAAACAAATAGGGCCTACAAAAATAGATACATTTATAGTTATAGGCTACACCAGAAGGCAGAACGCAGCGAAGAAAAAAGAGCCAACCACCTAAACCAGCAATAGAATTATATTTAGCCTTAGTTATGGCCGCACTTGAACCTTATGTTGATTTTATTCGTGAACTATTTGACACTGGAAAGACACGATGCGATCAGTACCGCTCTAAAGCATTCTGGTGCCCCGAAGTACTCCGTTATGATGGTGAGGAGGTTCTGTGTGGACCACAACCTTCGAAGAAGAAATCTAGTTTCGCCGGCTCCCATGGGAAACAATAAAGCTGCCCATTGTAGAATGCGAGAGACTCGATGGAACGTTTGAAACGTCTTTATATGTATTATTATTATTTATTTTTAAACAACCTCTTGCCTACAGAGCAAGCGTCTCTATCGATTGGGCCACGGTCACGGTGACCACACTGTAGGAACTGGATTTACTAATATATATCGATATGACGCTACAACTAACAACAAATGAGAGGAGAACTCCTCAAAGCAGATCTGTGCTAAACTGATTTGGTCTGCTTGTCTTGTTCAGCGATTGGGCCCAAACACTTCAAATGCATTGGCTGAGAGAAAAGAAGGGCAGAGATTATTGGCATAGGCTACTAGAGAGACGCCGTATTTTACGGCGTTGTGATGTGCACAAAAGCGCCGTATTTTACGCGCGGTTTGATGTTCAAAACGGCGCTTTTTACGCGCGGTCTTGAAAGGCTTAATTGCGGCGTATAAAGCGGCGCTTTTTTTGCGCATGACGGCGTAAAATACGGCGTTTTTCTACATTTTACGGCGTTCTTTACGGCGTAATGAAGGTGATACGCGTCTAAATGATGCCGTTTTCTGGCGGGGATGGCTTGCCATACGGGGATGGCTTGCCATACGCGTGCAGGCGTTTCAGAACGCGTTTAATTGAAGTCGAATTGTGGCACACTCGGCTTGCCATAGCAGGCAGCAGGCAGCGCGCGGTTCTGTCTACTACAGATTGATGTGGAAGTGGAAGAACCAGAGACGTCGGAGAACCCGACGAAGTCCTTTGTGATTCATTATATCGTATGGACGTGCACACAGCTTTTGGCCGTGATAATATGTATTATTTGATATAGATATCTATGTATTATATGATATTATTTAGATATAGAGCTCCAGGACTGTAACGCAAGTGTTGTACATTTCCTTGTTATTTGGATAACCGTTCTGCTGTTGGTGTGATGGCGCACGTCGGACTCTTGTCTATGGTATTTCTACAACTAGACCCGTAGTGGGGGTTTTCTCAGCCATGGTTGAGAATGAATTGGGGGAAAGGAACTTTGGCTTTGACTCCCTGAAGTCATGAACCACGACATGGAGGAGAAAGGGATTGTTGACCGCGGTCGTCTCCCGCCGGAGCCTCGCTGCCGATGGACCACCGCCTCGGCTTCAGGATGCGGTGATTAGCGCTGACCGCTGCCGAGGCGGCGGGAAGCAGGGCTCAAGCGGGATACATTCGCGGCCAACAATCCCTTTCTCCTCCATGTCGTGGTTCATGTAGCCTACTTCAGGGAGTCAAAGCCAAAGTTCCTTTCCCCCAATTCATTCTCAACCATGGCTGAGATAACCCCCACTACGAGTCTCGTTGTAGAAATACCAGAGACGAGAGTCCGACGTGTTATGCCATAACACCAACAGCAGAACGGTTATCCAAATAACAAGGAAGTGTACAACACTTGCGTTACAGACCTGGAGCTCTGCTCTATATCTAAATAATATCATATAATACATAGATATCTATATCAAATAATACATCACGGCCAAAAGCTGTGTGCGCGTCCAGACGATATAATGAATCACAAAGGAGTTCGTCTCTGGTTCTTCCACTTCCACATCAATCTGAAGTAGACGCGGTCGTTTGAGATTCATAATAACCTATCGTCTGGAGGCTCACACAGCTTTTGGCCGTGATAATATATATTATATATTATATGATATAGATATCTATGTATAATATGGGTTTCTAAGAGCCATTGCGATACATCCACCGTAAACAGAGCGCATGGTACCGTGGCTACAAGCTGCTCAGGGCCAGGTGATAATATTATATATTATATGATATAGATATCTATGTATAATATGGGTTTCTACGAGCCATTGCGATACATCCACCGTAAACAGGGCGCATGGTACTGTCAGTGGCTACAAGCTGCTCAGGGCCACCCCCCCACCCCCCTCCTTGACCTGCCTTGACACGCCCACCGTATACAGAGCGCATGGTAGTGGCTACAAGCTGCTCAGGGCCACACCCCCACCCCCCTCCTTGACCTGCCTTGACACGCCCACCGAAACAGCGCGTTTGGGGGAAGCTCAATGTGCGACTGTTTCGGAGTGACTGTAAAGGTGCGGCCACACCAGATGCGTATCTCGCGTACTTTTTACGCGAGATACGCGCGTATAATGTTGCTTGACCATTTTGTGTCAAAAATGGTTGCATACGCGCTATACCTGTCCCTGAGTGACTTCCACCTCCTGTCCACTGACAAGAACATATATACATATTAAGTTGTGTAACCTGACAAGCGGGACAGTCTGTTGTAGTAGTATCACTTAATATTACTGCTAACTGGTGCTACCGCTAACCGGCGCTAACTTTTTTCATAGTAGAACACAACCGATAGCTGAAGCCAAGCAAAATACACACACACATTATTCACTGATCTTACCAGGAACGCCATCCTCTGCCACGTCGACCCACGCCCTCTCTGTTTTGTTTCTGTCCCTGTACGACACCATCGTGGTGTCGTACAGGACAGGACGGCCGCACACGGCGACGATGATATTTTGATCCACCTCAATTTCTGTTCGTGTATTGTCTGTAGTGTTGATCAGCAGAGAAATAGTCCGCCAAGACGTTGAGGTTGCTTAGTAACCAGAGACTCTGTCCATGCAAGTGAACGGAGCGTTCCCTCTTCGTCATAACTATCAAACCAAACATCCTTCACATTCACCGAGCGAACATTATGAAAGTAAAATGCACATTTCTCGCTAGAAATGTTTCCATAAAAGCATTTAATGGCGTAACTATGTTACTATTTCCACACAGAATAAAGAAAGATGTCGGCCGTATGCTTCTGTCCATGCTCACTACTCTCTGCCAGTGACGTCGGGTCAAGCTCAACGTTGATTGGGCAATACGGCTAATCGTCATGCGTATGAGCGTAAAAAGTTCAATTTTTTTAACTCTTGAAATGTACGCGATATACGCACTTTACGCACGTATAGCGCGTACATATACGCGCCTCATACGCGCAATACGTGCGTACAATGTTGCTTATACGCATATTACGCGTAATACGCGCGTAAACCAATGGTTCCCTATGGAAAAAATGGCGATTTCATACGCGAAGTACACGAAATACGCGTCTGGTGTGGCCGCACCTTAACTCTGCACCACGGCTGAATTTCGGGGGACGTCTTTGAATACTGTGTTTGTGGCCCACTAATACCTATATTAAAGCATCATAAAATAGAATGGCATGGGATCTTTAAAGTAGTGTTGAAACAACACTATAAATGTATAAACATGATTAGTGTTAAGTTGTAATTACACTTGTCAGTGAAAAGTGTGTCTCAATAAGTGTTATTCTTTTGCACCTATTGTTGTTAAATATACACTGGAGTATTAACACTGGTGTTAGAGTAAACTTGACACTATCGGGACACGCACACACACACACACACACACACACACACACACACACACACGCACACAACTCTGAAAGGTCTGGTCATGCTGAAAATCAATTTGAATGTGAACATGCCAAAGTAAACCCAGACAATGTGGGGGATGTTTCATAAGAACAGATAAGATCACATTAAGAGCTTAATTCACCTTTTGACTACAGCCCTGCTAGTGGTCTCACCTTAGGCAGTAGATGTGCTTTATGGAAGATATCCGAGTTACGGAGAACACTGGCATCGTGTGCGCTACCGGGCATCTTGCAGCTGATGTTCCAGAAGCTGGAAACAAGATTTTTTTATTAGGGTTCTGAGCAGCAAAGCTGCTTGGTCCTCTATTGTTTCTGTATAGTTTTTTTTTTTTTCAAATTCTGTAAAAGTCATACTGCAGCCTATACCGTAAGTCGAAAACTTTTGAAATGCCGTCGTGGTCCCCCCCCCCCCCCGTAACCATAAACCCAAATTTGTGGTACTGCACCCAAAGGTGGCGCTATTGTAAAAAATCATGAATTAGGCTTTTTTCTCCTCACCAGATTGACCTGGACTCAAAATTCTTTCATAATATTAATCTCTAGAATCAGATGCATCTATAAAACCCAGGGTCTTGTGCCCTAAAAATGTTTACTTTTCCCAGAATTTCATATTAAACACAGGCTACAAAAATAATCAAAATTCACCAAAATCACCACATAAAATCTTTAGACCAACCCTCACAAAAATCATCAAACAGAATTTGTTTAATTTAGTTCCATTTGAGGAATAAAGTTGGAGCAGTTAGCCTATTTTTCTTATGTGCCCATTTTGTTATTGTATAAAAAAACATACGACAATTATTAGGTGGATACCAATAGTCCCCACTAGCCTGGCACCACCCACCTACCTAATTCCGCTCAATTTTCATTTCACTTCAGTACTAGGTCTTGGTCTGCTTCATATGCATGGGTTCCTTGGAAGCCAGATTTTTGGCGGTCCAATCAGCGAATAGAGGGAGTGGCTGAGAACGATGATGTCGAGGTTGCGCGCCAGTTTCAGTTGTAGTAAGAGGAAGACCAGGAAGACAATGGAGAAGGATACGAGAGAAGCTCTTCGGTCTGTTGTGGGATCGCTGCCGAATATCGATCAATTAAAGCCGGAGCAAGAACAAGCTTTGCTGAGTTTTGTTGGTGGCCATGATGTTGTGGCGCTTCTCCCCACCGGGTTCGGGAAAAGTTTGATTTTCCAGCTGGCTCCGTTAGTGGTGAATGAGCCGGTCCCGTCGCATGACATACGTCACGACCAAACGCTATGCGATTGGTTATGGCAGTTCCAGAGGGGCACTGGGCAGATCCAATCATTTTCAAAACTTCAACAGACACCCGCCTCCAAGTGAGTGAATGTTTGTCAATTGGGCAGTTCCAGACCTTCTGTACAAATTAAATGAAGAACGATGGTCTGGTAGGACCAGGCTACCCATAAACTCAAATTGTGGTACTGCACCCAAAGGTGGCGCTATTTAAAAAAAAAAATATGAACTAGCCTTATTTCTCCTTACCAGATTGACCTGGACTCCAAATTATTTCGTCATATTAACCTCTGAAATCAGATGCATCTTTTTCACCCTGGTCTTCTGCTCTAAAAACTTTTACTTCATCCACAATTTTATAGAAAGCAAAACATCCACAGTCTCAAACCATTTAGCCTATACGACCATTTTGTTATTGTACTACCATATGGCTATCATTAGGTGGGTACCATTAACAGTGCACATTTTCAGATCTGTACTCTTTTAAGAAAGCCCTCTTGTGAAATGTGTGCTTGGAGTTGCCTTGATCTTGTGTGCTTATCAATAGACGTTTTCACAATGGGAATGAGGCTTCATGCATTTCAGGAATGTCAGTGGCTCAATGGGATAATCCCTTGTACTGGTGATCCTTAGGTTGAGTGTTCGAATCCCGTTTCGAGCATTATGAACAAGCTGAACATGACATTCTGTCATTGCAACTCATTTAAGAAACACAGTATTGAACAGCACCTGAAATTCATCAGGCAATCAGCATTCCGGCTCATTCGTTTCCAAGAATCTGAGTGCCAAGACACAGTATGACATTAAGGGGAACTTCTTCGTTAACCATTTTTCCTTCATAATGAACTCAGTCATATTAATATTTCTTCCGTTAGTGTTCTTGACCACAAATGTTTAATTTCCCCAGAATTGCAAAAAATGTTCAGGTATTTGCTTTTAAGATAGCGCTTAATTCATTTGAGAAATGTTTGCTTGGAGTTTTCTGGATGTTGTGTGCTTATCAATAGACATTTTCACCATGTGAATAAGGCTACATTTCAGGTTTGTCAGTGGCTCAATGGGGAAATGCCTTGTGCTGTGATCCTTAGTTTGAGAGTTCAAATCCCGATTAGACAATTATGAACAAGCTGAACATGGTATTTGGCCATTGCTCTGCAGCCCAGTCACCTGAAAGCAGAGGTACAGTATGGCATTAAGGGGGACATCAACATCTTTCCTTCATAATTATATGTCATTTATATATCTTCCATTAGTGTGTTCTTGACTTTTCATTTTGCTTGGACCCCGTTAAACACCGCTTGTGGTTCTTTTTTATATTTTTAATTATACAAAACAATTAGTTCCCGACCAAGTAATTTGATTTGACAAGAGGCATTCCATGAGTGCTGATATAGAGTATAACAGTACTTGGACTTTTAACTATACATGTATGTGTATCACTCCGCTTTACAGATGTCCTAATAACCGTTGCTATTTACAGTCTTTATTTAGCTTAGATTGCAACAAGCTTCTATTTGGAAGAGCCAAATAAATCATTAAATAAACAAACAAATCAGAATCAGTTGTTGCTTATTACTGTTGTAGAGCTGTTTTAATGAAAGCGATATCAAACGTGAGAGGGAGTGCTGTTGTACTGAATATCAGTGCGGTTGTGATTCGGTCATGGTTATGAGGCCGTAGTTCGAGTGCCTAAGATAATCACAGCCGTTAAATAACTTGCATAGCACTTTGAATCAGCCTTTATAGACAGAAAATATAGTGAGAAAAGCGCAAAAGAATGCTTACCAAAATTGGTGGTCGACAGCTGCCTGGAGCACATAGGACGGCCAGCCTTTGCGATTGACAAAGTTTTTGTACCCATCTGAAAGGGGCAACATGGGGATGTGTGTGCCATCAATGATGCCCGTCACATTCGGCAAGTGGTAGCTGGCCTTGAATCTGGATGCGAGCGGGCCTCCTCCTCCGCCCTTATGAGGTCTTTTATAGGTCCTTGCGCCATATCTTTGCAGAACATATAAACAAACTTTTTAACGGTGCTTTTATGCACCCCAAACTGATTCGCGATCGGTCTATATTTGGCGCTGCTGCCCAACTTGTACAGAACCATGGCAACCCTTATTGCCAACAGAATTGCTTTTCGTACAGTTATCTCCTCTGGCAATATATTTTTGCAGACTCATCTTAAATTTTTGAACTGACCTGCCCAAATCGTCCTGTAGAATCCCAAGAATCTTTTTTACATTTTGAGTTGTTACTTACTGATAAAATAATAAAAACACAATACATTATGTTGATAAAATAATATAGTTATTTCCAGACAAGATTTGTTTAGCTTCAAGATGACAACAAACACCCTCAGGGCCCTATCTTGCATCCGGCGCAATTGACTTAATCACTGGCGCAGAGCGTTCTTTTTCCCTCCTGCGCCACGCGTCGGTAAATTAGGGAATGATCTTGCGCCCCCAGCGGCGGTTCGGCGAAAGGAGGAGGCGTGTTCTGGCGCAAACATTCCCTGGTGCTATCTTGCAGTTTCAGAAACCACTTGCGCCACAAACCAGGAAATACCTGGTTTGAAGTCAGTGGCGTGTTGTTCAGATGCTATTTTAAGGGCGCATGCATAATGTTGCTTGTGCACCTTGCGCATACACTTTGCTTCTCTCACCTACCTAGCCACACATTCTTGGTAAATTATTTCTGGATTAACTGCTGATACAGCGGTAATAAGTTGTACTTTTAAATCAATGCATCTGCAAACACCGTACAGCAAACACATATTTTCTTGACACAGACATCGTGTACATGCCCATAACTTTTAGGATTGATGAGTATTTGATCGTGAGAAAACATTGTGTGTGTATGTGTAAAAGAATGAATGAATGCGGGCGCGCGTGTGTGCTTCCATCTGTTTAAACACACGCATATTAAACACGCAATGCATAATACAGTCGATGGCAATGTATATTAAGGGGGGGACACATATTAGGATCACAAGTCGATAACGATAATGCATACAATACTGATAAGAAACAATGTTTATAATGTATTGCGTATATCATTAAATAGAACCACAGTTACCGCATATCATATGTGTGTTAAGTTTTGATTGCCGAAATTTATTTGAGGACTCAGCAATTCTGAAGTTGTGGAAGAAAACCTTATTCCATGTGTGAATTGGGCCATATTATTTGGCCATAAACTGAGCCATTTGAAGTTTGAAATTCATGTGAATCTGTCTCATCGGAGACTGCAGACGCGCTGTCAAAATATCAACTTGTCAGATTCAAATGCGCTCATGGCTCTTAAAGGGGATGGGAGTTGGCACTCTCATTGGTTTATTGCACATTACGCCCAAACCACACCTACGGGTAATTAGGCTTCAGACCAACCCTTTTTAGATTTGCGCCGGGCGCAAGAGTAATTTTTTCGCCGGTAAAAAAGCGACATCGCCATAGAACCGCCCACAAAGCTACTTGCGCTTGGCGCTTCTCACTTGCGTTTCAGACTGTTAAAATAGGTCCCTCAGTCACAGAACGTGACCTTCTGCCAGTACTCCACCATTCAGTGACTGCATTTAGTGAGTTGTATTCGTCAAGAGGAGGGTCATGCATTGAGATTTGCATGAGGCTGTTCAGAGTGTCATTGGCTATAGGCGAGACCTCCAGTCCGACTTCACCCGTTTCATGCAGGAGAAACCACGCTCGCAGCAAGAGCTGCTCGCGCCTTTTTCGCAGCATGTTCAGAGCATTTACACTGCCCGAGCTAAATTGCCTGCTTGAGCTAGCACCCCAATTTACCCTCCCAGACCCTACACACATTGGCAGTTTATTTGGTTTCATTCTGATGTAAATGCGACGGCTCCGCGGTTCCGGGGGAGCCGTCTAACTGGAGTTCTAACTGGATAGAACTTGAAATCTGCGAGCTGCTGATTATGTAAGAGAAGGTGATGCAGTCGCATTAAACAAAGATGTTGAATTTGTTAATTTTGTGCGATCTACGAGAGAGACGCAGAGGAACTGTCCTTACGAGGCTTTAGTGGTGGTCAGCAAAATAAAGAATATGTTTTTGCACTTGTAAATAGTTAATCACGTTTGTAGCCTTCACTCAGACATGAGCTCATTCTTGCATGCGGGTGTCTTCATTCATAAAAAAATAAAAACATTCGGCAGTATGCAAATTATTTTAAAGAGGTCTAGACTGGAGAAGCGCGGTTGGCGGTCATACCCGCGGAGACCATGGATAATCCACGGGTTGGGGGTTAGGTTAACATATTGACTAGGAAAACGGAAAACTGACAAATTTGACATATATTTTTCTATAATCTTCCTGCGTCTGAAATGCGCAAACATCTCCGCCCAGCGCTCATCCGCTGGTTTTCCATAAGCATTACACTGTGAGATCATCCTTGCTGCGTATGCCCTCACACACATTGTTGAAATATTCTGGATTCTTTAGTTAATGCTAATGCTATGTGGCTTTTAGTTAATGATGGGGCTACAATAAGACCACGTAGCTATGTAATCGCTGACAACAGGGTGGTTGGATATTTTAGCGTGCCGACAGGCTTTTGTCGGGATGCGGAACACGCAACTCAAAATCGGGACGTCTGGTCACCCGATAATCGGGCGGGTGCAATGCGGGTATCAATTGTTGAAAAAAACATTGCTTCAGGTGGGTGGATATTGATATTAGGCCGCGGGTATGGATGACATTACAGCTCATCCACGCTTCTCTAGTCTAGACTCCTTGCGCAGCTCTGACTTCTCCAGTGAAACAAGAAAGCCTGCGCCGCTACGAACGGGGGATTTTAACCCCTCTGTTTTACACAGGAAATGTGAGATAAGACGGGGAAATCGCCGGGCGTGCCAAGCTGCGACCGAACCGGCTTGGCAGTGTACAAAGGCCATAACCAAACCATTGTAGCAAGCAGTCTCTGCGTCTCACTGAACAACACAAACGCGAGCGCGACAGCCAATTTAAGTCCTTTTACCATTTACATTTCACAAAAGTCTTCTGCAAACCCATTCGGGTTCGCAGAAAATGTTGAAAACTTGAAGTCAGTGCCCACAAAATTCTCTTCGAGGTCGACCCGAGAGAGAATATTGATCCTCCCGATGACAATTAATTACATCCCCGGGACGACGGGACGTCGTTAATTTTAATCCCTGCCATGTATATAGTACATTCGGATCACATGACAGGAACAGATCTATTCGGATTAGAAATCTATTCAGATCAGAAGTGTCCATGTAAATGCGGCTACTGAATGGCAGGAGACATAAGAACAGTGTATAGCAGTATAACTATAGTTAAAAAAGTTTTTAATTAGTGTTGGCTGATGAGGTAGAACTAGTACAGTTGGAAAGTAGTAGGCTCTGTTACCTAAGCCTACAAAGTAAAGAAAGCTAACAACGGCACGGATTGGGAGTCAATTCACACATGGGCTACATTTGCAATAGATGGAGTAGGCCTAGTTCATGAGGTAAACAGAGCACTATATGCAAAATATTAGCCTCATCAAAATATTATGATGCTATGCTATTTGAATATGGTAACCAACCAAACTACTAGAACACACACAGTAAAACATCCAATGTTGTACATAATTAAACAACACAACAGATAATAATACACATACCCCCCCACACCTCCGACATACAGACACACACTTGTTGTACGGTAATATCACATATTACCCGCCTCTAAAAAACGGAAACCGTACCATACCAACAAGAAATAGCCAGTAGGCCATTGCATTCTGACTTTAACACGTTGTAACTACATAAGTTATATTGGGATACAATAAAATCAATGTCATGCTAGACAAGCTTATTGGACTTTGTCTCTGTCTGCAGTAATGCAAATCTTGTCAATCTAATTGCCTGTATCTCAATCCATTTGAGTGTCTTCTTGTGGCAACTGGAGAACAATGTCCATAATTGAACACCAAACTATTTGGTTGAGATGGGCAAACAATTCCATGTAGGCATGACTTATGACCCCCAAAGAGACGTGCCACTCTATTAAGCATGTTGTTGTTGTCCATTTGTTTACCCCCAAATTGTGCAGGGTCACCAACAGGAGCAGTGGTTCTTTCCAAACTAAAAGAGGAGAACAGAATGGCCAAGCAAAAGATAGAACATTTGGAGGAACGTCTTAAAATCTATGAGGAAGCAAACAAGGAGCTGAAAAGGGACTTCCTACTCAGTAGACTGAGAGGAGCTGAGGACGAGGCAGCAGTCAGCGAGAAACCAGGTACAATACAATACCATTATCTGTAATGCTATTCATGCAATGTGAGATGTTAAAGGAAATGAAAAAAGAAGGAGTATAGGGTATATAGTATAGTATATATTCATTCATTAAAAAAAACAAAAAAAATTACTCACAGAGGATTTGCTTGGTTGTGCCTCCTCAATGCATGGGGATCTGTTGTTGTTTCCCCCTTTTCTTTATCTGACAAGCAACTCTCTTGATAACCTTTAGAGACATAACATAATACGTATGAAGACATATGAGACAGAATAGATTTGTTCAAGACATTCAATATGTCCACACATGGGACATTATCATCAATCTCACAAATTATCAATTGCAGACATCTATGAAAGATGTCATTCTGTCTAAATTTGTTACCAAACACAGTTTTAAATTCTTGGGTTTTGTTTACTAATGTCTCTATGTCCCTTTGTCTACTGACATGCCCATTTTCACAGGTCCCAGCCAGTCTACTGGACAGCTGATCTTGTCCCCTTCTTCATCACCCGAGCCATCTGTGTCTTCGGATGGGCCATCCAGCTCAGAGGAAGGGGAGGAAAAGAAGAAGACGAAGAAGAAAAAAAAGAAGGCCAAAAAATCCAAGGAAACCGAGGCTTGCAGCCGTTCAAGGAGTAAGTACATAGGTGCAAAATTTCTAACAGTAATTTGAGTTCCCCTAGCCTGCCTATGGTATTTTGGTCTGTACAGCCTTTCCTTGCTGCAGCCAGAATTTGTGTCCATACGGATGCCGCAGAAGTATGCTTTGAAATGGAGCTATCGGAGACCGTATGACCGTGTCTGTGTCCGCAGAAGTATACTCGGCCCCTTAAGGACAGGGATAATGGTGGCACTCTTGTTTGAGACAAGCATATAACACAAACGCGAGCGCGACAGCCAATTGAAGTCCTTTTTCCATTTACATTTTCCATTTACTTACCCCAACCGGTCCTCTGGTCGGATGAAAATCAAACCTGTATTGCACAGTTGAAGCAGAGCTACAGTAAAAGCCAAATCACCTCAGATCAGTAGGTTTTCCCTCATTGTGTCTACTCGATACAAAAACTGACCAATCATATCCGTTCACAACTTCAAGACATTTTACACCTTACTGTGCACTCTAGTTTTATGATTGCACTTTATACAGTAACCATGCCTACTAGCAAGGATGTTGTAAGGCAATAGACATACAGCATTAGGGATTCAGACAATTATTTTGGTGGAAATAATAAGTATCAGCTATCTGAGATGTAACTTTGCTTTCTGAATCAGAATCAGAATCAGAATCACTTTTATTACATCTTATAGTACAGTACTCAAGAGTAAAAATCGTAGGCTTGGTTCCTCAACATTCACATAGCAGCAACAGTAAAAGATAAAATAAATAAGAATAAGAATAAGAAACCATATGAAAAGGAACAAAGTAAAAAAAAATAAAAAAAAATAAGTAAGTAGCAGCATCAATAATACAAAAAAAAAAGTAACGAGGTGTAATAAAGTATGAAGTGTAGTGTATTCAAGTGTCAACAACAGTCTGTTGTTGTGGTGTGCGTGTGGATGGTTGGGGGGTAGTGTGTTTTTCCAGGAGTCTGACTGCTTGGGGGAAAAAACTGCTTGTCATCCTCTGGGTTTTGGCCCTTAGGCTTTGGTACCGCCTCCCTGACGGCAGTAGCTCAAACAGTTTCTGGTTGGGGTGGCTGGGGTCCCCAATGATTCGGAGGGCCTTCCTGACACACCGGGCCTTGTAGGTTTCCTGGATGGAGGGAAGCTCACATCCGCTGATCCTCTCAGCTGTCCGCACTACCCTTTGCAGCATTTTGCAGCTTTGGGCAGTGCAGTTCCCGTACCAGGCAGTGATGCATCCAGTCAATATGCTCTCCGTTGTGCCTCTGAAGAAGGCCCCCAGGATCTTGGGCCCCACGCCAAACTTTTTCAGACGCCTAAGGTGAAATAGGCGCCGCTGTGCTTTTTTCACCACCTGGTTTCACCTTTCTACCTTCAGTTCTCCATGTAATATGGTCAGACCGTATTGTTCACGTCTTTTTTGCCATGTGTGTATCCATACAAGCCAGGGTTCTTCTTTATGTTTCTGAGCAATGGAGTGGTACATTTTTCCTCGGTGAGCATCTCTCCTCTTTCGGGTCTGGGAGCCCAACGTGTTTATTTCACTCTTATAGTGTGAGCAGTCAGGTTGCAACCGAGAACGGACTATACAGTGTGCGAACATAAATCTTGAGCTCTGGGTTTGCATGGCATGCAATTTACCTATACAGTTTGAGGTTGACATTTTCAAAACAGCCTATGGCCGGCTTTAAATGAGATATCTAATACATCTTCATTGCTTGATATTAACACTCAAACTTTTTATTAAATTGATCCGTTTGCCATCGACCCCTGAGTAATAAGTTGTCACAAACCCTTTTCTTCTGTGTGTATTCAACAACCCTATCTGACATACCCAACCGTTAGCCTAATACAGTGGAAGACAGTGTATCCGAATAGCATAAGCTAAAGGCTATCCGGAACTTTCTCTTCCAGTCATTATGCAAAGTTAGGCTAACAATTTCAGTGGCAGACTTGAGGTTGTTGCTTACACAGCGAAGAGGATGCTTGCACCATCTTATCTAACCTAAGGTTAGATGACATACAAGCTAATTTCCCTAAAAGGTGGCGTGTCCCTTTAATTGATTGTCTCACAGATATATAGGAATTCAATTAAAGCTCTAATTCGATTTTTGCTATTTTCTCTTCACAGTGACTACCAGTGAGGGGGTAATTGGCCGATATATGAAGGTCCTCAAGCACTACGCAAAGGTAGGCTCCATGAAGAGGGCATTCGACATGGAGCATGTGGACCGGAACACAATAGCCAGGACGGCGCCAATTGCCGAATTAGCTATAGTGTTCCCAGAGGACTACGCGAAAGTGATCGAAGCGGGGGTAGACGAGAAGGAAACACTGGCCACCTTCTCAGAGAGGTGCCGTGGAGCAATCACCCCAGCCATGGCAGCTGCCATTTCTACCAAAAAAAAGGCCAATGAGCTCCTCCCAATTGTTTACAAGTTGACTTAAAAGGATGTAAGTTGTTTCTGTTAGTTTAGTCGTTTGGCATTTATTTGTGTTTTGTTCAAAACATTTTTTATTGTATTTTATTGTTATTGAAGCATTAAGCTGACTTATTGTACAACCCCTGAGTGTGAGTGTTTGATGAGATTAGCCATGATTTTACAACTGCAATGACAAAACATTCAGCTGTAACAAATATTAAGGCCCATTGTCTTGACAAAGTTTTGAACAGCTTGTGACGATATAATGACATTTAATGACACCTTACATGTCCAAAATGGTTGGACATGGTTGGACCTTTGGCCCCCTGTAGTTTGGGTCAAAGGTTTATGTTCATAACATTGTTAGGAAACTAATTTGGTGTGTAACCCCATAAAAATGGTACCACTTTACTTGAGGTCAAATAATTGATTTGTTGTCATAATGGTGTCATGACAGCCAGTCTATCCTCATGATAGCTTAATGACAAATCAAAATTGTACCACTTTACTTGAGGTCTGAGAATATATTCATGACACTGTCATAATGGTTTCATGACAACCAGAAATATCCTGCCGCACATCTATCTGACTAGAATTGGTCTGTAACCTTGCACATCTAATTATACTAATCATTATGTCAACATTTCATAAGATGTGAAGTTATGTCTGTTTTTGTGAAGACACCCCTCTGGAAATGCCATCCTGGTTAATGTCAAGTTGTCATTATAAAGACATCCCAAACAAATAGAATGTCAACTTGTCATGACCAAGACAACTTCTGCTATGGTCACTTTGATTTATGTCAACATGTCATAATCAAGACAACCAAAACAATGTCAACTTGTCGTAATAAAAACCAAATGACACTTAATGAGAAATGACAGAAGTTATAAATGTGTCATACATGTATGATATGTTTATGACAGGGTCATGTCATAGTTATGATAGTGACATGTCACTTTTATATAGATACCTTCAAATAAAGTGTTACTCACATGTAAACCCTCTGTCAATGTAACATACTCATACATTTAAAGAGTTTCTTTCACATGTACAAATACACACTGCCTCCTAGGGCTGCTAGATTATGGAAAAAAATCATAATCACGATTATTTTTGTCGATATTGGAATCATGATAGTTTGAAAACATGCCTTTATTCAGCATTTCTCTCCAAAAAAAAAAATAACAGGAAATTACACAAAATGTTAAAATAGATAATGTTCAAATCATAAATAATGTACAAATATGTATACAGCTGTTTCTATAAAACATTTAATGAATAAAATAAATATACTCAAGGTTTTATTTCGATTATATTAGTTTGGAGATCGTCTGACCTTAAAAAATCGAAATCTCGATCAAAATCAGATTAATTGCACAGCCCTAGTGCCTCCTTTTGTGCAAATAAGGTATCAAAAACATTACTTTCTGTCTTCTTTTTCTCCCTCTGCAGAAGACTGCGATGCCTATGAGACCATAGCACGCAGCGCGGCACCACCTCGGAGAGTCTGCGTGTGGACGCCCCTGGCAACTCCCACATATCAAGTCATGACGGGGAGCTGCGGAATCTGAGTGTCCACGGACAAGGGCAGGGCCTACTGGTGGTGGAAGACCATGACACCCTCTCCGCCGCGTCAGAACTGGAGGCCTTGAGCTCGCTAGGTGCGGACCACAGCGTGGCCAAGAGCCTGGAATGCAACGAGCGGCTCGTCCACCTTGAGGAGCTGACTGGTCCTCGGGGCATCCGCAAGGGCCGTCCCTGTGTCTTCTGTGGCAGGGTTTTTCCCAACAATGCCCAAATGATCGTCCACATGCGTACCCACACCGACGAGAAGCCGTACGGGTGCGAGCAATGCATGAAGCGCTTCGGACGTAGCACCAACCTGAAGCGCCACATGAGGACTCACACCGGGGAGAAGCCGTACGGGTGCGACCAATGCGTGAAGCGCTTCAGTCTGAGCACACACCTGAAGAGCCACATGAGGACTCACACCGTTGAGAAGCCCTACAGGTGTGACCAATGCACATAGTGCTTCGGTGAAAGCTCAAAGCTGAAGATCCACATGATCACTCATCGTGGGAGAAGCCCTAAAAGTCCGACCAATGCGTGAAGTGCTTAAGTCGGAGCTGCGACCTGAAGACCCACATGAGGGCTCACACCAGCGTGAAGCCCTACAGGTGGGATCAATGCAAGAAGAGCTTTGGACAGAGCACCAACCTGTAGACCCACATGAGGACTCCCACCAGGGAGAAACTCTTCGTGTGTCTGCAGTGCAACGCCAGCTACAGCGACCCAAGTAATTTGCGTGTGCACATGCTCAAGCACAAGGGCCGGGGAGTGCTTTGACATGGGGCAGCGGGACGCTTTGATTGACACCTCTATCCTGTATTCGTTGAAATTACTGCTTTAAGTTTTGGTGATTAAAGACGCTTTCAAACTTTTGTTTCGCTTTTCTTTATTGTTAATATTGTTGTCTGTGTGATGAAGAATAATTAATTTTTAGGACGCTTCGGACTGCTAAATATTTGATTTAATTTCAGAGCTTGATCATTGGAAGATCCAGGCAGCAAAGTTACCAAGCATATATTCAACGAGACGGTGTACATGATTCTTATCGGGAACTTTCAAATCGTGGGTTTAATACAAAGGAAACAAAGGTTAGGGGGTGTGACATGGGGAGTTTAGGATTAGCCAGAGAAGAGACCAAATTATATTGCAATAGGTGAACTGGACATGGCTGCAAGACAGTTAAAGGAATCTACACAAGAAAGAAGACGATTGCCCTCAGTATCTGACTTCGTGTCTACAGTACAATGCAAATGCAAGCTATCTTCACACTTTTTCAATTAGAGAGGACGGGAGGGATCTCTAGGTCAAAGGAGAATGTACAGGAAGTCCCAGGCTCTGAGGGCCAGCTGGAGCCCAAGTCCGGAGGAAGATGGGTTCCTGCTACGGCTAGGAGACACTTTATAGCAAATATATATCATAGATTATATTATTCACACAACTATGAGACAATATATGTATATAATATATATATATATGTCTATAGTGTTATGATCGACCGACCGCAATCGATGCGCGACGGCGCCAACTTTCCACGGCGACGGTGCACCTGGAGGTGAAGGCGGGCCGGGTGGAGGTGTGCCGGCTGGGGAAGGCCCCGGCCTGGCTCCCGGGGCCTTCCCTGCTGGTGGGGTCCCGCTCTACCCCTCTGAGGTGGCGGCCATCGCCGGCGGCCTTCCTGAGGGCCGACTGGGGGACCTCTGTGACAAGATGGTGGCTCTGAAGTGAATCAATAAAGTTATGTTTTTATATGATGAAAAGAAAAGAAAGATTAATAACTAAGTTTATCTGGCGCTAGTTTACCTGACCCTAGTTCACCTGTCTCTAGTTTACCTGGTGCTATTTTAGCTGGCGCTAGTTTACCTGGCTCTAGTTTACCTGAGGCTAGTTTACCTGACTCTATTTTACCTGACTCTATTTTACCTGACGCTGGTTTACCTGACGCTAGTTTAACTGGTGTGAGTTTACCTGGCACTAACTTACCTGACTCTAGTTTACCTGGAGCTGGTTAACTTGCAAAATTTGTTCCGATATCCATACCTTCGTGGGGGGGGGGGGGGGGGGAACCGAGAATTTGATTTGTCGATCCAAATCTAATACTCACGACCGTGGTGCACTCTTCCTCAGCTTTTTGACCAATTTGAGAGCACCATGCGTGTTCTTTCGGTACACTTATTTTCACCCGGATCGTAATTGGAACGCCCTACGTACTGCTGCTCCAGATCGGCTGCGTGGTGGATGATGGCAAGGTGAGGTAAAGGACGAGTTGAAGGGACTCGGATGGGTTTATGAATTATTATTGTATCATGTATTAGCATGCCCAGCCCCCTTAAGGGCCAAAAAAGAAAAAATAGATGCTAAACAATACTAACACTAATAATATAAACCATCCTGACATTTAATCCAGGCTTTAGTAACAAAAGAGGATAAGTTATAAACATTAAAGGTAAACAAACATTCCATCTTGACATCATTACTTCAAAATATTTCAGGAAAGGGAAAGGAAAGGTTTAGAGCACCTCGCTAACTGCGTACTTTGACAGGTTTCATGTTGTTTTATTAAGTCCGTCCACACCAGAAGCGAATTGAGCGACCAAATCGCCGGAAGTCATTCACTTTCTATGGGCAAGAGCGACCAAAGCGACCAAAGCGACCAACGCTACCAGCGGCCAAAGTTGAGCGACCAGAGCGTCAAAAAGAAGTTGAAAACTTTTTAACTTTATGCAAATGACTATTATTCGCTTCAGCGGCCAAACACTGACAGCCAATCGGAATGTAGACGCTCTTCGCTTGCGTGGATCCCAGGGAACATCGGCAGGCACTTTGGTTCCTACCTACCTTTATTCACTCACTGAACAAAATGTCGGCTGAAGTATTAATCGCGGCTGTAAAGGTGCGGCCACACCAGACGCGTATTTCGCGTACTTCGCGTATGAAATCGCCATTTTTTCCATAGGGAACCATTGGTTTACGCGCGTATTACGCGTATTACGCGTAATATGCGTATAAGCAACATTGTACGCGCGTATTGCGTGTATGAGGCGCGTATATTTACGCGCTATACGCGCGTAAAGTCTGTATATCGCGTACATTTCAAGAGTTCAAAAAATTGAACTTTTTACGCTCATACGCATGACGATTAGCCGTATTGCCCAATCAGCGTTCAGCTTGACCCGACGTCACTGGCAGAGAGTAGTGAGCTTGGACAGAAGCATACGGACGACATCTTTCTTTATTCTGTGTGGAAATAGTAACATAGTTACGCCATTAAATGCTTTTATGGAAACATTTCTAGCGAGAAATGTGCATTTTACTTTCATAATGTTCGCTCGGTGAATGTGAAGGATGTTTGGTTTGATAGTTATGACGAAGAGGGAACGCTCCGTTCACTTGCATGGACAGAGTCTCTGGTTACTAAGCAACCTCAACGTCTTGGCGGACTATTTCTCTGCTGATCAACACTACAGACACTACACGAACAGAAATGGAGGTGGATCAAAATATCATCGTCGCCGTGTGCGGCCGTCCTGTCCTGTACGACACCACGATGGTGTCGTACAGGGACAGGAACAAAACAGAGAGGGCGTGGGTCGACGTGGCAGAGGATATTGGCGTTCCTGGTAAGATCAGTGAATAATGTGTGTGTGTATTTTGCTTGGCTTCAGCTATCGGTTGTGTTCTACTATGAAAAAAGTTAGCGCCGGTTAGCGGTAGCTAACCTTAATATGTATATATGTTCTTGTCAGTGGACGTATGTCGCAGGAGGTGGAAGTCACTCAGGGACAGGTATAGCGCGTATTGCGCGTATGCGACCATTTTTGACACAAAATGGTCAAGCAACATTATACGCGCGTATCTCGCGTAAAAAGTACGCGAGATACGCGTCTGGTGTGGTCGCACCTTAAATGGGCACCCGGTGTTGTACGAACCCACCCCTTTTCAGTTCAGAGATCGAAACGCCGTAGTGGTTTGGATATCAAGTGATGATAAGCGGGAGTATTTATAGGCTACATCTAGAACGTTCGTATTTAAGCGGGAATCATTTTAATTTGCTCTCCATGCCACCAATCTAACCAACCAATCGCGTGTAGCATGCTTTAAACAAAACCAAAAAAGTTTTTGAAATCGTCACATAAACAAACTAATCGACAAGACGAGGGATAAATGACAAGGGATATATCTAGTCTAGATAGATAGAAAGCCTAGTCAAGTCTTTATTAATACCAAACGACACAAATCGTCGGGAATCCATTTAGGTGGTTCGGCCCACACAGGACAGTAGCCTACAAGACCACACAGAACAAGTCTGACTGGACATACACACAATACATCACATTAAAACTAGACACGCGTTGATAGATAGATAGACAGAAAAGCCTAGATAGATCGATATGTTCCATTATTTGCCTTGCGGAGCCAACCAGTCCTGTGCGCGTATGCAAATTAGCCATGTGCGCGAATGTCTATTTGTTTTGAATGCGACGAATGAGTGCAGATCATGATTTGCAGATCCAGATCAGTGAAACATATTTTAACTACTACAGCACGCAGGGTTTTTTGTTCTCGGTTGTAATTAGCCTACATTTTTAGGATTTTTTTGTCAAAGCACTTTATCGAACAAGCAAAACCGTCTCGGCAATATGGCCAAGGTGTATGGGAGAGTTCACTATTTGATATGGCTGTCTGTAGGGCCTACTAAACGCATACGGCTCCTTTAAATGCGTCTGCATAATTGAATTGTACGTCATGAGCGACTTGAGCGACCAAAAGCGAACAGAAAAATTCGCAGCGAAACTTTGTGAGCGACCAAAGAGTCTTTGACGCTTTGGTCGCTCCTGGTGTGGACGTACAGTTGCAAAGCGACTCAAGAGGACAAAAAGTTGACAGGAAAAGTTCGGCATCTCCTTTTTTATTGTGAAACTAATTCATTTTCTTCTGTTATTTGAACTCCAACTGTCTCATTGAGGGAAATAATATCTGGATTTTGCGACTGTAATAATAAACTTCGGAGCTCGCAATTTGCAGAGGTCCAGCTATTTATATTCCAGTGCACAAGAGACAAACAGCAAGAGTAATTTCATCCGGGATGAGCAGCAGCTCCTCAGCGAATAATATCCGAATGTCTTCTACTTCCGGAAAGATTTTGAGTAAGCATCGCTAGCTTACTAGACGTACTAAACTGCCCCAGAATGCACTGCGTCTATTCAAAAGAACAGTGGAAGCAATGGCGCTAAACGGGGAGCCGCAGCAGCAGTACTTTTAATAATTGTTAAACAATTGTTTTAACATATCACCGCAAATCCTTAGGTTGAAGGTGTACTGTGACGTTAAATGTGACGTTTATATATTTATTTATAATGTTTATTAACGGCGCCCGGTCGGTAGGTTATTGACACGTCATTTGATTCACGTCATCTGAGGTGGTTAAGTAAGGACGGTCTTCTGAACGTCGATTACTCAAATGGATTACTCAATCATTATTTAAGGATTCGATAAGTAAGCCAAATATTTAGTAGGTAGTAAGCAGTAAGCAAGTAGGTGGTTTCGAACACACCTAGTCTGGCTGAACGGAAGTGGACAGCGTCTATTGCTTAGCGGCCGATTTGGCCGCGACTCCTCCCCTTCCGGTTGCTGGCGTTACCGTATTGTGCTCCCCCTCAAACTCGAAAACTAGGCAGTATGGCGAGTTTTGAAGAGGACTTTGACGGCGCTGTAAAGTTGGCATGTTTGGCTCTTTCCGTGGACACATCTCTGGACAGTATAACATTGTTTTCCAAAGAGACACATGAATAGCAGTTGGTGGTAAATGGCTATAGGCCTACAGACAAGTTTCGAAATTGTTTGTGGAACTAGACGTCCAATCTTGTTTAATTTTATTATAATGTAATTACTGATTACTGACTATCTGATTTCATTACAATGGTAGGACCACAACATAGCCTATTTTGACATTATCTTGGAGACTCCGTCTGGCAGGATTCTCCCCGGGGACGATGCGTTTGCGGTCACGACTATCGCCGGTTGGTGTGGATTTGGCGCATCGTTTCACTCTGACAGCGGCATGAGCGTTTGACATGGATTTAACCAATGAACCGATCCGTTCCACTTCACAATAGCTCCTACGGTATTTCTTTAGTAGTGTTCTACAAGAACCACATATAAATGTTAAAACGTTTAAAACGTCGTTCGTTTTTATAGGTCCCGTGAGCTCCTCAAGGGCCAAAGTGTATGGTGGCTTGAAATCATCGTGACAAAGAATCAAACGATGTTTGTTCTTTTTATCTATAAAATTATCTCCACATAGGCGACATACATCGTTAATGTTTTTTTGTGGCGTTTGGGATTGAGCCATTTCTGACAGCCTCTGAACGTCAAGAAGTTCCGTCAAAATAATTTCCCCCCCGGCACTATTTTGCATGGACACAACTGCTGCTTCCCGGGCTTAGCCCCGCCCTAGACGATTGTGATTGGTTTAAAGAAATAAAAACAGGCCCGCCCAGTTTCCCCACGGATAGACGGCTCGAGGTAGCGTGGCTCCAGACCATTCTACTTGCTGTAGTTTGGTCTGGCTTTGCGAGACTAGCTAGGACCTGACTTCACGTAGGGGGCGTGTCGTTGATGTCAGCTAGGACCTGACGTCACGTAGGGGGCGTGTCGTTGATGTCAGCTAGACCTGACGTCACGCAGGGGGCGTTTTGTAGATGTCAGGTGGATCCTGACGTCACGGGAGGAGAGCGGAACATAAACACGGATATCGAACAATGTCGGAACGGAACCGTGAGAGGAGCCGTGACGTGCTGGTCCTCCTCTCAGGAGGTCCTGGTCCTACAGGGTTTCCAGTCTGGACGCCTAGAGGGTCCCGATGGGAGGAGGGTGTGGACCTCAGGACGGCCCCGAAGGTAGAACGGTTTGGACCCCGGGACGCTCCCGACAGAGGACAGGGAGGCTTTGTCCATTCTATATTACTATACATAATTTTATATTACTTCATATTATATATTACTATATATTATATTAATTCATATTATATGTAACTATATGTTATATTATACTACTTTATATTATATATTACTACATTTTATATTATATTAATTTATATTATATTACTTTATATTATATATTACTATATGTTATGTTATATTACTTTTTATTATACCGTGGTGGTGGTTAGTGAGGTACCCTTCAAATAAATTACTCATAAATTACTATATATTATATTACTTTATATTATATATTACTTTATATTATATTACTTTAGATTAAATATTAATATATATTATATATAACTTTATATTATATATTACTATATGTTATACTATCATTTTACTTTATATTATAGTATAGTATATTACTTTATATTATATATTAATATATTATATATTATATTACTTTATATTGTATAGATAAAATGTATGTCCCTGCTGCAACTAATAGACGTTTTAAAATAATAATTGTATTATATTATACTAATACAATATATTATACTATATATATAGTATAACATATTATAAGATAATGTATTATAATATTGCTACATTATATAATATATAATATAATATAATGAATTATAATATGGCATGACATATTATAATAGTATCACATTATATTATGTAATATAATAATATATCATAAATTAAAAATATTAAAAAGATAAATAAAAAAAATAATAATATATATTATATATAACATGACATTAATCAAAACCCCCCTGATATCAAAGATGATATTATTATGGGGTGTATCATTCACCACCTTGTAAATGACCGTAAAAGAGGCCTTTTTCTTATCAGTACTTTTTTATTTGATATCACTTTCTTGAGTGTCATGTAAACTCAGGTTATGTGTTTGTGTGTATCAGATTGTTTGTGTGTGTTTTGTCTCAGGATGTGTGTCTCAGAGTGTGTGTGCGTGTGTGTTTGTGTGTGTCTCTGTGTGTGTGTTTGTGTGTGTAAGTCTCAGAGTGTGTATATCTCAGTCTACGTGTGTGTGTCTCAGAGTGTGTGTGTGCGCGTTTGTGTCTTAGTGTGTGTATGTGTCTCAGAATGTGTGTGTTTATATGGGATTCTTAGTGTGTGTGTGAGACGCTAGATTTGGGGTGCTTGTGTAACCAGGGTTACTAGGGATGCTAAAGAGTGGTGGACCCTCTCAGCGGCCTCCAGCAGCCTCATCTTCATCACTGCACCTGGAGGGACAGGAAACCATAGTCATCATCATCATCATCGTCATCAGGTTTGTTTCCCTGTTCACCTCTCTGCTCTAAAGGCACGTCGCCCGGACAGACTCCCCAGGGCGTCTGTCTGTGTCTGTGTGTGCGTGTGTGTGCTTGCAAGAGTGCGTGTGTGTGTGTGTGTGTGTGCGTGCACCTGTGCATGCACGTCTGTGTGTATGCACGTCTGTGTGTGTGTGTGTGTGTGTGTGTGTGTGTGTGTGTGTGTGTGTGTGTGTGTGTGTGTGTGTGTGTGTGTGTGTGTGTGTGTGTGTGTGTGTGTGTAAACCCTGATGAGCTCACCTGGCACGTTCTCTGCGGTCGCGTTATAGAGCCCTCCTCCCCTGAACCGGTGTGTGTGATCATAATGGTGTGTGTCGGGTTGTGTGTGTTCATAATGGCGTGTGTCGGAGTGTGTTTGCTCGTGATGGTGTGTGTCGGGGTGTGTGTGTTCGTGATGGTGTGTGTCGGGGTGTGTGTGTTCGTGATGTTGTGTGTCGGGGTGTGTGTGTTCGTGATGGTGTTTGTCTATGGGTGTTTGTTCTTTCTGACAGAGGGCAGACTTCGTCCTATTAACGAGCTCCAACAGCAGAAGCTCCGCCTCCTCTTCTTGACTACATGTCCCCTGATGCTCTGTTTCAGCATACAGCTCTCTGATTGCCCCACTCAGGAGGGAGTACGTCTCAAACTCCTCCTCTTTCACAAGGTCCAGCATTCTGATTGGATGGCCTCTGGGCTCCTCCTCAGAGGAGGAGGCCGGTGGTGATGTCACACCCCATTGCCTGCTGGGAGAGTGAAAGTCAGTCTCCTGCCTCTCTGTTTCCTCCTCTCCTCTCAACACCTCTTCTCTTTCATCCTTCTCTTCCTCCTCCTCTTCTCTCTCCTCCTCCTCCACCTCCTCCTCCTCTCCGCTTTCCTCCTCCTCCTCCTCCTCCTCCTCCTCCTCCCTTTCCTCCACCGCCACCTCCTCCTCCTCCTCTTCCTCCTCTCCTCTGTGTTGGGCTGCTGTTTCTGGCTGGTAAGGATTCTTTAGAGTCTGTGGAGGAGAGGAGAAGAGAAGAGAAGAGAGGAAAGGAGATGAGGAGAGCGGAGAGGAGATAAGAGAGGAGAGGATAGGAGAAGAGAGGAGAGGAGAGATTAGAGGAGAGAGGAGAGACGAGACGAGACGAGAGCAGAAGAGAGGTGACGAAAAAAGAGAGAAGAGGAGAAAGGAGACAAGACGAGGGAAATGGGAGGAGAGAGGGGGAGAGAGGAGGGGAGGAGGAGAGGGGAGGAGATAGGAGACAGGAGGAGAGGGGGGGAGGAGTAGGTGTTAGTTGCTAGTCTTGTTGTTGACAGCGTTCACCAGGTCGGAGGTCAGCTCACCTCTGACCTAGGGTCAGGTCAGAGGTCAGCTCACCTGGGACAGCATCCTCTGCAGCTGGTCGTTGTGCTGCCTCAGCGTTTCCATAGTGACCTCCATCTCCGAGCACCTGTCCTCCAGAATTCCCTGCTCTGATTGGACGGCCAGCCGCAACACCTGCAGCTCCTGCTCCAGCAGCCTGGACACAGACAGGTCTCACTGGTCTCAGCGGTCACAGAAAGGTCTCAGTGGTCTCACTGGTCACAGACAGGTCTCACTGGTCACAGTGGTCCCACTGGTCACAGACAGGTCTCACTGGTCACAGACAGGTCTCACTGGTAACAGACTGGTCTCACTGGTCACAGACAGGTCTCACTGGTCACAGACAGGTCTCACTGGTCTCAGTGGTCTCACTGGTCACAGACAGGGTTCACTGGTCCCACTGGTCACAGACAGGTCTCACTGGTCACACTGGTCCCACTGGTCACAGACAGGTCACACTGGTCACAGACAGGTCTCACTGGTCTCACTGGTCCCATTGTTCTCACTGATCTCACAGGTCTCACTGGTCCCACTGGTCTCACTGGTTCCACTGGTTGCACTGGTTCTAACTGGTTCTGATTTAACTGGATCTGGTATGACTGATTATATCTGGATCTGACTGGTTCTCACTAATTCTAACTAGATCTGATGTAACTAGTTCTAACTGGTTCTTCCTGGTTCTAAATTGATCTGGTGTAACAAGTTCTAGCTGGTTCTAACTGGTTCTAACTGGAACTGTGGTAACTAGTTTTAACTGGTCAAACTGGTTCTTACCATCGGTCTCTTTGGAGATCTTTGACGTCCTTCACCAGCACCGCGTCCACCTGCAGCACAACACCTAACACTCAACACTCAACACTAAATACACTCAAATCAACACTCAACACTGTGTTCAATGTACATCTGTCTGGTCGTATTTGCGGTCGATTGATGGTTAAAAAATGTCACACCACAATCGGTTATACTCGTTTGCAAGTGCACTGATTACGTGTCCGATAGGCTAAGTTACTTACCGGTACTTACGACATAATCGCTGTCACTAGATATAAAGAAAACGTGGACTTTCACTCGGTGCTATTCACTGACAGTAAAAATTAATAAAAGTGTCGTTATTGTATGCACTGCTGTTCATTGATTAGCTCCAGCGCTCGTTGCTGCGTTGCTAAATGATAGCAACTCTCCACTCATTCTCCTCTGACCATGCATTTAATTGGCTTTGACCACCATCAGGTCTCGGCAATTCCTCATTCGCGGTGGTTTGCTTATTTGTCGTGTTGTATATGATTGTTCACAATTGGTGTGGGGTAGGACGCGTCAGGAAACATAGTTATAAGTCCTAGAAGCCCTAACTTCATTCGAGAAAGTGAAAGATGATCTTGTGAGTTGTCCAGGTGGGCTAACCTCGATTAACTGTGTATAAGGAGTTGTGGTGGGAATTTTCGGATTACGTCAATCGTTTTCTGCGTCAACCGTGTAGAATAAAGAGTCGCCCGAATGTTTAACAATTGTGGTCATATATTTGTATATAACGGCATTTGTCTTTTAGCAACATAAACAGGTCTTGCTCTGCAGTTACCAATGGGATCAACATGTAGGCTACTTCATTCTACTCTCACAACCATTCAGCCCCCATCCCCCACCCATCTCAGCAAGACGGCCACGACCCCCCTCTTTTTGACACCTTGAGGAGCTACACTACATGTGCTTTAGTAGTATCGGGGCGAAATGCTGCCCTACAATGGCAATAAAAACTCCTGGCTTTAAAGTTTAGCCAATGCATTGGACTTCTCCTTGCGACATTTGTTTTATTGCTTGTTGTATGTTATTGTACCATTATACACAAATATATGATCACAATTGTTCAACGTTCGGATGACTCTTCCTCCTCCACACCAATTGTGAAAAATCATATAACAAGATAAATAAACAAACAACTTAACGTCAAGTCTATCCGTAGCCACTTGCTGCACTCGTGGAATAACATTCTAATAGACCATCCTAATAGACTCTCTCTCTCTCTCTCTCTCTCTCTCTCTCTCTCTCTCTCTCTCTCTCTCTCTCTCTCTCTCTCTCTCTCTCTCTCTCTCTCTCTCTCTCTCTCTCCCCCTCCCTCCCTCCCTCCCTCCCTCCCTCCCTCCCGTTTCGTTTTGTGGAGCAGTTAATTGTCTGAGAAAGCGTTCTGTGGAGCACGTTTGTTTCAGTTTTTGAGGAGGTCTCCTTAGAAAATCAGAAATATTGACCTATAAATAACTAGAGGGTGCACTATACTGTCTGCGCACACTCTCTCTCGTCTGAAAAACGCTCCCATTCAAAATGCATTGGTTTACATTTCGCTCTGTGTAGCACGGAAATAGTCGGACAATCGTGCTCTGGGACATGATTCAATAGATAGACGTTTGTGCACATGAGCACGAAATCGCGTGATACCGGGTTGCATGCTTACTACTAAAGATAGCTAGGGTAAAATGCTACACCATGCTAAGTACTAAAGATAGCTAGGATAATACACTAGACCATGCTTAGTACTATTTGTAATTGCACGGACCTACAACCAAACAATATGTGCGTACATTAAGTGCCGGTGTGTGTAACATACACATACACCCTTAGTACAAACATACACACACCCCTACACACATCTAGACATTTAATAAACACCTACACACATCCACACACACTGAATACACAACACATAAATGACTGCACACCTGCGGATGTGTTTGTACTTCCTGTGTAGCGAGAGGCGGCCCTGCTGCATCATGGGAATTCGCTGTAGAGTGGCGACTTTGACTTGCAGGTGAGTCGACCAATCGTGGAGTTGAGTCGGGGGGGGCGGGGCTGCGAGGACACATGATTGGCCAGATGAGTGTGATACATCAGACTACACCATGAATATGTCAGAACATAGACAGGTGAATTGAGTCCTTAGGGTTCTCACTGTGCTACTGACCAAGCCCCCAACAGGCTCCCCCGGCTCTTCAACCGACTGTATCGCCGCGGCAACAAGTTGTGACGAGCGTTGTGGGCGAACAAGGCCAGCGACTCTCTCCATGAGGGCTAGAGATAGAGAGAGAGAGAGATAGCGAGAGAGAGAGAGAGAGAGAGAGAGAGAGAGAGAGAGAGAAAGAGAGATTCCCCACCTAATCAGACGTGTGTGTGTGTGTGTGTGTGTGTGTGTGTGTGTGTGTGTGTGTGTGTGTGTGTGTGTGTGTGTGTGTGTGTGTGTGTGTGTGTGTGTGTGTGTGTGTGTACCTGTGTGCAGTACTCCAGAACCAGGTGTGTAGTTTTGTGTCTTTTTGTCGGTCTGTCGGTAAGGAAGCAGCTCTGACAAAGATGGAGGTTAACACACTTCATACAGCGGTACCTACACACACACACACACACACACACACACACACACACACACACACACACACACACACACACACACACACACACACACACACACACACACACACACACAAACACACAGTTTTGTTAGGATGATGTAACTTAAAGGACTAATTGGTTCCAGTAGACTGTCTGAGACCTGCTCCAAATGCTCCCAGTAGACTGACCTGAGACCAGTACTTCCAGTACTCCCAGTAGACTGACCTGAAACCAGTACTCCCAGTAGACTGACCTGAGACCAGTGATGGGGAAGGTCTTGCAGGCGTGGCAGCGGACAGCGTGAATGACGC